>NW_024499906.1:833819-1053494 GCF_017590055.1 Onychostruthus taczanowskii
CCCCCAAAAAAAAACCCAGCCATAGGCAAAACACAACCAACAGTTGCAACAGATTTCTCTCCGTTCTTGACTTGCAGTGGTATAGTTAAACCAAACCAAAACATCATGTTTGCATCCCATCTGTTGCAAGTGTGTCAAATTCTGTATTGTATAGAGGCCCCAAAAGACTTTATTTGCAGATGCATCAGACATTGTTATAATGGGAATGAATGGGTGGGATTTAGGATGAATAAGCATTGATTGCTATATGGAGAGAACTTTATGATAATCATGTGTTTGTTGGTTGCTTCAAGTGCATTTATGATTTTACCAGCTGTTCTCTTGCTGATATCTCTAAGCATCATATTGCTTTTAAAAGAGTGATATTTATTCCGTAAACTCCAGGATGCTGTTCCAGGTAGTGGTTGGTGTGTGAGTAGAGCACAGTAGAGAGTTACACAACTGTTAGAGAGAAAGATTGCTTGTCAGTGATTGGAAATCATTGAGGCATGTTTTCCATGTGTACAGATGTAGCTTTTTCTATTTTCAATACACAAGGTTGAAAGTACAGTTCCTGCACCATGTTTGTATGGGAACATCACCACCTTTGGGGAAGACCATGATGACTTAAAGAATGCTTTAAGAAATGGCAGTGGCTCAAAGATTAGGGTGTACTTGTGCCCTTTCACTAGAAACTATAAGTGCATTTGTTCTCAGTGCTGCCTTTGGGAAGCAGGTGCTACAGAAAATAATAAATTAACAACTGGTTTTAAACTGTACCTGAAATCTTTCCTGATTCCTGAAGATTTGTTGATGCAGAAATGTAGGTTCCTTCCTTCCTTCCTTCCTTCCTTCCTTCCTTCCTTCCTTCCTTCCTGCCTTCCTGCCTTTCCTCCCTTCCCTCCCTTCCTCCCTTCCTTTTTTCTTTTTTCCTTCTTCCCTTCCTCTTTCCCTGCCATTCCTCCTTCCCTTCCTTTCACTTGTAATTATGCTTGTCCAGGATTCTGTTAGGAATAGATGCAGTGGTCTGTCTCCATGCTGTCATTTTGTGTGGTCTTTTCTTAAGGCAGTGGAAAATTTTAATTTAAGTCTTTTTCTTTTTTAAATTAAATTATTTTTCCAACACAATTGCCATCACTATCTGTTGCTGGAGGCCCATTTACTAGTTTCAAATTGAGGAATTTGGTCAGGATGTAGGTTTCTAATGGATTCTCAGTGCAGTTTTTTGTCTGCATCTAAAGTCAGAATTTCTGTTGAAAATCTGCTTTCATTTTTATAGCTCTTCTTTCATCACCAAACTTGTATTTTTATCCTAGTAAAAGTAGCAGATATCTATCACTTAATAATGACAATACAAACAAAACCCATTTTTATTATGAAGTCAGTCTTCTCACTCTGAATAATTTTAAAGAAATAATGTTTTTCTAGATATAGAGATTTTTCTGTTGCTGAAATGGAACACTTTGATTTCAACAATTTTCTGGGAAACTACAGATAAATGTAGGTGGTGTTATCCTCTGACTTCAAAAAAGGTTGAGTTTTGGGGCAGCAAAAGCAAGAGATAATGCAGCATTGAAGTGATTCTTCTAGAAGAGACACGGAACATTATCAGCACATAGGAGTGTATTAAAAGAGTTAAAAATCTGAAAAAAATTTAAACGTTATTTTATAAGTAATCTTGTTAGGTTTAGTGGTGTGGGTTTTTGTTTGGTTTTCATTTTGTATTTTTCTATCAGTACATTGTAATAATAATTGATTAGGTAGACATATAGTCTATTTTCCTTTAGCTTGTTGTGGAATATGGTTATACAGCTCTATATACAGTTGTTTTCCTTAGTGATTTTTACTTGATCTGAATTGTTTTGTTATATTACTAAATACGACACTTATCTTGAAGAGGAGTGCAGTAAAGTTATCATTAGAGTTTTGTATAGGTGGTTTGTGATCTGGGAGCTATATAAATGATTATTGTTATTTTATTAGCATTTAAATTAATAAATGACAAGCTAAGCTTCAGTTTATATCATATGACAATTTTATAAATACTATGGATCTGTGAGCTCACATATTTTGATATTTGCTATGTGTTCTGGAGAAATTTCTATCTTAGAAAATATAATACAATTGGGTCATTAAAACCTAAAATATGTTAGGATTTCTTTAGTTGCTAATGAAATATCTTGAAAGCTGCTGAACAGGACAGATGACTTTTAAAGCTAATTGTAATTCACTGAGGCACACTATAATCTATAGGAAAGTTCACCTCTGCACTGTTCCTGTCCAGTTGTTGTCTCAAACAATTATCAGCAAGTTATTGTTCTGGTATGAGCCATGTCATGCTTCAAAGTGAGATGAAAAAAATTAATGAGGGTGCATGAATGCTTGTTAAGTAGATACAGTTATGCTCAGTTATGCTCTCAACATTCTTCACTATGACTATTGAGATTGAGGCAATGTACTCTAATGAGACCATGCAAACAAATGTGCTGATTGACAGCTCTTGCTTTAGTAATAAGAAATGTTGGCTAAATTCATATTTTGTTTCAGCGTAATCTTCCTTATATGCTTGTGCATATAAAATTGAAGTGCTTGTGCACTTGAATTTGACTTATCCTGTGGACCATTTTTTTTTTCTTTATTCAATTATGTAAATCCATTTCACTGCTTTTATTAGAAACTGTGTATGATATTTAGTGATGATTGCAAGGGAATCATGCATCATTTAGTAGTTATAGCAAGAGACTACTGAGGGGTTTTTATTTATTTTTGCTGGGAAAAGATGACAGCACCTTTTCTAAAAGTTACATTCAAAAATGACTGAGGACTTTATTTCATAGATTCATTAATTCATTATCAATGATATGCAGAAGCACTGAACAGGTTTTCTACCAATTACAATCAAAGACACGGTGCTAGATTAAAAAGAAAGGAGAAAAGTGTACTTTTCATATTCAGCATATGAAAAGTAAATTATGCTAGGCAGTAGATAACATTTTAGTTTTTTGAGAAGATGACAGTTTTTCTAAGCAAAACAAATATGATCAGTTTAACCTCTGGATCACAGTAGGACTGCCATTGTACCAATATGAATGAAAAGTGGGATTAGCTGCAGACTTGTAAAACAGGTAAGTTTAAGAGGATGTGGGGAATATTGAAAAAGGATGCACTGGACTATGAGGCTAAAAGTAGAGTTTCTGAAGAATCAATTTTGGGAATAATTGTTTATTAAATAGTCTCAATGATCTGTTACGTATGTTAAGAAAAGGCTAAACTTTGTGGTGGCAGAGTTTGGAAGCATTTTCAGATTCAAGAATGTTACAGAAGCTGGATGAGTAGAAGAAACACAGATTTGAGAACAAAGCCAAATACTTAAGTATGATTGGCAAATTTTATGTTACTTTTAAGTCCTGTTAGTTCTGAAAGAGCTTGCTCTATTCAAGTGTGTTTCAAGTAATCTCAGTATATTTAACCCATGTAGGATCTACAAAATCAAAACTGCAGGACTTCTTTTTTAGAAAACCTTTAACTGTAACTTCACTTGTTTGTAATGAAACAGAACTTTTCTCACATGATAAAGAAATTTTATCATGTTCAATCCCTTGTTCACATTGCTAAATGCTACTGCATTTGCTTACCTTATATTTAACAATATGCTATTGAGGCCCCAGCATGTACCTGATGCTTGCAGGAGGGCCAGTACAGAATCAAGATAGGTAGCAGTCACTAAAAAGTTTGTTACTGGCTTTTCATGGCCTTTCTGGCATTCTGTTGCTAATAGTAGGTTATGGAGACCTGTAGTAGCTGACTGACTACTTAAAGGTGGAAGAGTATTGGTGGTGTTTGAGAATGGAGAGTGTGAGTGTAAGTGTAGCTACTTCAGAAGAAAGCAAAGAAACCTGGAAATTAAACACATGAGAAAGAATCAGTCTGAAACAAGCTCACATTTCTCCAGTCCATTCGGATGGATTTGATATTGTGTAAGAGCATGGCACAGTTCCTTTGCCTTCCCTTCTGGTCAGGGAATCAGAACTTAGTGGAGATGCTCATGCCTGAAATTTAACACTGTGAACACAAACTTTAGGTTAGCACTAGAATCGGGGATATTTTACTTCAGTTTATGTACATATGGGTATTTTTAGATATATATATGTATTGGTTGTTTACAAAAAAAAAAAAAGGAAATAAAGATAAGGGAAGAAGAGCAGAACAAATCCTGGATTTCACAGAAATGTTTCCAGTAGGGAAGCATTGTCATTAATATGTTTACAAGTCATGCTTTCTAATGTGACTTTCAGTTCTACTGTCCCAGACGCAAGGCAGATTAAATCACAGATGCGTAGAAGCTGCTGGTATCATCCGGTGAAGAGATTAAATGGATTTGAAATATTTAACTAAAAAAATCAAAGATCCTGTTGTAGTGCTAAGATATTTTCTCATTCTTTAAGAAGAGCATTAGAAAGAAAAAAGACCTGTTTAAACCACAACAAATAAGTAAAAACTAGTCATGAATAAATTGAACTGCAGATTGGTTCCAGACAAGCAGTTCAGAGAGATTCCGGCACACTTACCTTAGGAATGCCTCTTTAAGAAAAAAACCTCAATATTTTGAAAATAGACCTAAGAAAATTATGAAAAATGTATTTACTGTGCTTTGTTTTAGGAGTGACCCGAACTCTGGACCATGAATTCCTATTTTACATTTATTAGATGACACAGTAGTTGCTATTAACTGTTGCAAAAATTTACAAGTAAGAGATAGATTTGCATTCCTTTATCTTATTCCTTTCTCTCTCCTGCTCCCATACACCACATAAGATACGCATTTGTAAGCAGTGGGTTTATCAGGAGTGCATGAGGAAGAGGATGGGTTGCATGTTGCAGGATGGGAGATCCACAGTGATTTGTCTTTTATTTGGCTTGCCTCCCAGATTTTCCAGCTCACAGGGATTGTAACAAGGGGTAAGCAGTCTCACTCTTAAGGTTCAAACCCAGGCATCTGACCTGCAAGGCTGCTACTTTCAGGCTGCTATTCAGCTAGTGCCATCATCCTGGAGATCTAGTTGCATTGTCTGACTATATATCAGCATTTCATGCCTTAGGCTGATAGAAGTGTCCCATCCTGATCTCCAGACATGCTTCAGGTGCTTTGATGTACTTTAGGTGCTACTGTGGGATTGCCTTTTATTATTTTTGGTACCCTTGGTTTCCTGCTGCGTTTGTAATTTGGCAGTCCACTGCTGGCTGTGGCTCTTCATTCAGTTTCAGTCAGAATACACCAGCTCCTCCCTAGTAATCCCAGTTTGCTGTTCTTGTCCATTTGCCCTTTCAGTTTGGAGTCCCATGTACTGCTGTTTCTTGTCACAAGTTAATGATCAGCACTTTGTCAGGTTGGTACTGCCCCTGCCTTTGTGGTTTGTGAGGCACTGACAGTGCTGTGAGGTGATAGTGGTAGCTTAGTCCCTCTTATGTCAGATCATTCATTCCTGCCCTTGCCCTACCCCATCTATTCTAGTTCCATGTCTTGGGGTTTTTTTGTATAGTCACTCAAAGAATTAGGTTGAAAGCCTCATCCAGTAGTTTCCCTCCTGGAAATATCTTGAATTGTTTTAAATTAATGTCAGAGATTAATAAAAGAATTAAAAATAACATCAGAACACATGGAGTACCCTTTATAAAACTGTTCAGCAAAATTACTTACAGATGAATAACGTATGGTGCAATATGCACTATATTGTATTACAGTGTTCTGCAATGAAATTACTTCTACATAATAAATAATAAAAATTGTCTTTCTTGTGAATTGAAGTATTGTTCATCAATAAGGATATTTAGTTAAACTGATTTTGAGAGCTGGGTGCTGGTAAGACTATACAACAATATTTTACACAAGTGAAATGAACCCCATAGTTTAAAGGAAGAAGATGAGGTCTTGATGGAATAATTTTTTTGTCAGAAATATATCTTCAACCTACATGTATACTCAGATGGTACTTGTTAACTTTAAATCTTACAACAACAAAGATCAAATCAGTTATGAAAAATGTCTCTCCTATCAGTTGCAGTGTACTATTCTGAGAGAAATGACCCTTAAAAACAAATGGTTAATTAAAATGTGTAGTTTTTGTTTATAATTTACATGATAGCAAATGTCATGAATTTGTTCATTGGCAGGCAAATCTGGTGCTGCTAGATGGGGAGTTAAATTCTTTTTCTTGTTTGATAGTGTCTATATGGCTGTGGAAGGAAGTGGCGCAACTGAAAGTTAGGTTCTGGAATTCACTATACAGATAAAAATAAGAAAATAGTGAATAGCTTCTTTCAGATGCATTGCAAACTTCTGCTCTGCTGGGATCACAGGATGGTGCTCTTTGAGCAACAGAACACATGTCAGTTCATTGATGCTGAACTGAAGAAGCTTGACTGATGTCTTCTGCCCTGCTTCTGGTTACATGGTCTGTCCCACTTTGGTGCTCATTTGATTACTCCACAAGCTGATTAAACTTGCTACTTTGACATCACACTCCTGTTGATTTTTTTGGTCATTTTTGTCAATTGAAGTTTTTAAAGTACATTGATTATTATGTTGCCCCTTTCATAAATTCAAGGAATATGCAAGCAGGAAGAAAGCAGAGTATGTAGAGGAAGGAATGGACTCCCATATATTTCCAGAAATGCTCGGCTATGTCTCCATACGATGACTTTTGGAATCGTAGAATACTTGGGATTGGAAGGGACATTTAAAGGCTATCTAGTCAACTCATCTTCAATGACATCAAATTGCTCAGAGCCACATCTGGACTGACTTTGAATGTTTCCAGGGGTGAAGCATCCACAGTTTCTCCAGGCAACTTGTTCCAGTGTTTCCTCACCCTCATTGTAAAAAATGTCACCTATATATCTAGTCTCAACCCTTTTTATGCTAAAACCCTTGTCCTGTCACAATAGACACTAATTTCTATAAGCCCCCTTGAAATATTCAAAAGATTCAAGGTCTCCCTGGAGACTTCTCTTCTCCAAGATAAACAAACCAAGCTCTCTCAGCCTGTCTTTGTAGAAGTGCTGCAGCTCTCTGTTTTTGTGGCCTTCCTCTGGACCTGGCCCAAGAGATTCATGTCCTTCCTGTGGTGGGGACCCCAGAGCTCAATGCAGCACTCCAGATGGGGTTTCACCAGAACGGAGTAGAGGGGCACAATCACCCCCTTTTGATCTCTTGGCCAGGCTGCTTTTGATGCAGCCCAGGATGTGGATAGATTTCTGGGTCACTAGTGCACATTGCCAGGTCATGCCCAGTCATTTATACACCAGCACCCCCAAGCCCTTCTCCAAAGGTGAAAAAACTTAAATTACTGTATGTTCAAAGACTTCTAGTGTTTAAAACTCAAGGCTGGAAACATCTGTATTAAATTGAAAGTTAAGATTATGATGAAGCAATTTTCCCAGTGTAGTAAATTAAGATATAAAAATCAAAAAGATACTTCTACTTTTTGTTGTGAATAAATAATAAATACCCACGTTTTCAAAACTTGCACACTAAGAAGAACTAAAATTAGCTTGTTGGACTTTGGTCTAGAAATAAGCCAAGTCCAGCTTCTAGAAGCTATTTAGTGAAGTTTAAAGAGTTTTGCTATAAAAGTAATGAATTCTTCATTAAAAGATAAGAAAACATATAACTGGTAGACTCACCTAAAAAGGCCCGAGAGCATAGTTAAGTAAATACAGGGACTGCAGCATGTTAAGCATATTTAACAGATGCTACATATAATATATAAGCAGCAGAAGCCATGTCTTGAGTGTCTCTTTTTCATGCAGGTTTCACTTACGAGTATATGCTTGTATTTTAATGGTGAGGACTTCAGTAGGTTGTAACTGCTTTGCGATTTAGAACTAAGGTGTTAAAATTTTCATACTATTAAATTTTATGCATGGATAAAGATGTAATAATAATGCTATACAAAAGTATGATTTAGCCTTTCAAAAGTCATGTCTGCCTTCCAAAGAAAAAAAAAAAAAGAGTAACACACCTTTTTTCCTGTTTCCCAATGCTGAAGCTCTGAATTATTTCTGTTTGACGAATAATGAACTTACCTCCAAGCTAGACTTTGGGGGAACACCACATTAGCGCAAGAAATGTAACTTCCATGGTCAGTAGAGTGAGTTTTAGAATAGGTCAATAAAGTGGACAGTAACAGATTGCTAAGACCAGCTGGTATTCACCCTGGACTTCTAAGGGAACTGAAGGATGAAACAGCTGAGCTATGAACTGTGCTATGTAAACTATTGCTTGAACTTATGCCAACATCAGAAGAAAGGAAGCAAGGTGACAAATGCGGTGACAGTTTTAAAAAAGGCTTGAATATCTACAATTGCCAAAGCTGACACCAGTGGTGGACATATTGTAGATAATCAATGATAAATGGCAGAATTAGTTAACAATCTAATAAATTACTGATATACTGGCAAAATGGGGTTTTGGGAACGTTTAATAAAGGAAAACAAAATAATAAATAGAAGTTTTATTGTAAAAGTTCAAGCTTTGCCCAGTTTTTGTGTTTCCATTCTTCTTACTAATAAAAAGTATAGTAGAGATACAGTGAAACTGATCAAGATTATAAAAAATGAAGTCTTTCTTTGTACAATGCACAATTAAGAATTGGAATGCTGTGGTGAAGGACTTAAAGTTTAAAATTTATTAGGTTTAAAAAGCAATTACACAAATGTGTGGAGGAACAATCTGTCAAGGATTATTAAATGAAAAGATTTTGCTCTGGAATTCGACAGTGTCTGAAAGGCAAATGTTGAACACCAAATAGTGGAGGGGAACAGTTGCCATTGCAATTTACAGTCAATTATGTTCTGGTGTTTCTTGAATCAACTATGCTCCCTTTGGGTACAAGTGCACTCAGATCTGTTATTCAGCTTTTGATGCCTTTGACAAGTGATGGATCAGCTTTCTAAAGCCCAAACAGCTAAATCTTGATGTTAGGAATATATCTTAGAATTGGGAGATCTGGAAACTATAGAATTATGTGTCTACTGGCACTAGACTCTGTTCTGCTGGGAACAGCAGTATGTTTCGCTTTTCCCTATCCAGCAAATTCCATTGTAGCAGAAAGCTCATTTCAGCCTCCCCTTTTATCTTTCCCCTCAGACAAGAATTAATGAAGTTTCAGATCTTTCCAGGAGTTGAATCACTCTTGGTTAAAACTTTCAGTTCTAGTGGGGAGCCCAGCAGGTGTTTAGATTGTAACTAAAAGTATGATTATTCTGATTTTGCATGCCATTTTTCTGTGAGCATTTTTGCTTCTTAACAAATTTTACTTCATAACAAATAATAACAAAGTTACTTCTTAACAAATAAGACTTCAGGGTTGTTTTTTGGTTTTTTTTTCCTTCAGAATTTTGTCAGCTACTGTTAAAAAATGTGAGAGTTTAATGTTCTTGGTTTAGAATGAACTATAATTTAAAACAGATTTTTAAGTGATCAGAAGTCCCTGATGCTAACAATTGTGTTGGTACAACCTTAGGTTGCTTAGTTTCTAGTAAGTATTCTGCTTAGAAAGCAGAATGTTTGTCAGCTTCCTGGTATTTCAGTGTTCAGGCATTCTTTGTACTTCTGTGGGCTATGCCTAGAAACCTTATTTAACCTTGTTTTCATAAAAAAAAAAAAAAAAGAAAGGTATTTTCAAGGCTATTGTAAAACTACCTATATCTAGTTCACAATTTCTTTTGTATTTCAAAGTAAATTGTCACAAATAACTGCTGGTGAACAGCTCAATATGAAATATTCAAGTGGAGCTGATGGCACCTGTGTAGTGTCATGGTCTAGGTGATAGGCTTGGTGATGGCCTTTTTATTTATTTATTTTTTCTTCTGAGACTAAAGGTTCGCTTTTTTTTGTTGCATGTCATATTATAGGACAGTAATCATGCAGAGCTGTTAAAACAATCCAATACTTAAAAAGTTTCTGTCCTGTCAGTCAAAAGGCACATATTCCCTGCCTGGCCTTTGATTTCAGCACTGGCATAGCCACAACTGGAATACTGTGTCCAGCTCAAGGCCCCCCAGTGAAAGAGAGACATGGACATACTGGGAAAGGCCAACTAAGGGTCATGAAGGTGGTGAAGGGAATGAAGCCACCCTCGTGTGTGGAAAGGCTGACAGAGCCATGGGTATTTAAAATGAGCAAGGGGAGGCTCAGGAGGATCTTGCCATTTTAGATAAATACCTGATGGGAGAGTGCAAGGAGGATTGAGGCCAGACACTGCTCAGTAGTGCCCAGTGACAGGACAAGAAGCAGTGTGCGCAAACTGAAACACAGGTTCCTCCTGAATATCACAAGCCACTTTTTTATTACTTTGAGGGAGCACTGGCACAGAGTGCCCAGGGTGGTTTTGGACTCTCCCTCCAGCCTTGGGCATATTCAAAAGCCACCTGAATACCGTCGTGGGCACTTGGCTGTAGATAGCCTTGTGTGAGGGGATTGGACCAAATAACCTCCAGAGGTCACTTCCAACCTTAATAGTGGTTGATACCAAGGTACTCCACATTGTAGCTTTAAATAACTAAGAAGGGCTGAAGAATTTTTTCTTTAGGTAGAACCTCATTTTCTGTTAAAGATCTGTTCCTTTGATTCCACATAACATTTAGGAGATGGAGAACTTCAGGTTTTCCCATTGAATACCCTACTATATGGGACACAAGATATCGTTTGCTTTTAAGAATTAGAGTTCTATACAGATGAAGTAGGCATCTACTTTCATAATGACACTTGGTATGGGTACATGTTTTGAGTCCATGACTCCAGGCTAGTTCTTTCATTTTTCAGTGAAGAGAGAATGCAAGATCACTGTTGTCTTAGCTAAGAGGCTAGGAAAAGTGTAAGGTCAGGTATAGTCTTCTGTATGCTCTTTTACTTCGTGACAAAATAACACTCTTAGTGATGAAATAACACCACTGAGTGTTCTGTGTGCATTTTTAAGTTTCATCTTTTCAAGTTTCATCTGAAATAGGAATTCAGACTTTTAAAAATAAATGTTCAGACCTAAATGTTCAGATACATTTCTTTTGAAGCTTGTATTTCAAAGGTATTTTGTTTTGGTTTTTTCCACTAGGATGATGTATTTTAGAAGATTTTTTTCTTGAGCATACAGATGCACAGACATGATTTTTCTTACAAAGATTGTGTGTAGCAGATTATATCAAGACCTGTGGTAGAAATAGAAATGTGTGTTGCAATTCATGAATGTAGATTATTTCAGTGGCACCTACCAAGAATGTAATTGATTCAGAGTTACACAGAGTAGCTCCCTAGGATCCAGTCCACACTTTTATGAAGTGCTGTTCTGCAGGCTTCCAATACTTCCAAGTATTTATAAAACAGTCCTGTCACCACTCTTTTCAGGACCCTAATTTCAGTCAGGTCATTCCCGCAGATGGAGGTAGTTGACTACATTTGAATGTGTATATGGATCTGAATTTGAAGAAGACAGTAAAAGCAATCTATCCAGTGTCCAAAACTCCTTTGAGGTATTGTGTGTGTGTATGTTGGCAACCACATCTGTTAATTTTAGAGTTGCTAATAAGGATGTGGGGTGTGAAGATAAGAGAAACTGCAAAGGGTGGGAGGTGCATTCTTGTGTGTTTCAAAGTGCTCTATCACTTTGTTTCTCAGCCTGAGAGGGAAGAGCAGGCCATCAGATGAGGTGCTACTGACAAAACATAGCTCACATGCTAGGGCCATGCGTGTGTCCCGCAGTGGGATAGATTTAGCGTATAGACAGAACTTTAAAGGGTGTGTGGTTTTCTATTGTATAATAGCTGAAAAAAAAAGTAATTTTGAAAAACTTAATGCTTTAGTAAGATCATACTTCTGGAGCTGTGAGAACTGCCTGTGTATTTTGTGATCCCCTGGTTTCTTCTCTCATTAGCATGGTAACATCTCACGTCTGTTTCCTTCAAATAGTCACATCCTTTCTGCAGCAGCTGCCCACTCCCACTAGCCTGCTTCATTTTTTTCCCACTGTAAGCAAATGTTCCCATTTTCTTTCTTCTGTATACTTTCCCCTCTATTACAGTGCTCTCCACAAATGAAAATTTAACTGCTTATTTTCTATGATTTCCTTTTAGTCTAGATTCTTACTTCACCTGTTCAGATATTTCTATTCATTCCCCTCTGCTGTGGGGTATTTTCCTCTTTTTACTTGTTGGAAATAGAGAATAGTTATGTTTCTTGGGATTTTGGGGGCTTTTTTTTTTTTTTTTGCCACCTGTCATGGTTTAGGAGCGGCACTCCCTCGTTTAGTGCCCCCTTATGCCTTCAATGGGAGATAAAGGCAGAGATTATGGGTTGAGATAAAAGCAATTTACTGGAAACAGCAATGAGATAAGAACAGTAACAGCAACAATATTAATAACAAAAGTTTACAAAAAGAGAGTGATTTGCAGGGAATTGCTCACTGACTGGGACAGTGAACAAAATGGTGGACAGACCATCTGCCTCCATATTTTTCCCCCAAGCCCAAGACAATGAAAAAAAATGGCAGACAGATCATCTGGTTGGGACCAGTGTTACCCCACCGGTCCATTTGTCGCTTGGTTCCCTGGAAAAGGAATGTCTCCTCCTTCCACCTGTTTTCCAGGAAGCAAGAGAGAGAGACCCATTTCCCTCCTCCCTGGCCACGAGGTGAGATAGGATTGAATTGCCCCGTGCCTTGGCCATGTCCATGTGGCTCCACATGACCCGTGTCCTTGTCCGAAACCAGGGTATTAGCAAAGGAAGTGAAAAGTTCTAGAGGCAGTAGGAGGTTCAGAGTTTTCAGTGGGAAGTGCAACATTTCAAACCAGCAAGAAAAGTAATACATGTCCTCTGCTTCTTATTGCTGCCAACTACATAAGGACGTGACCTGAATTCTGCTAAAGAAGTATCATGTAAGTTTGCAGTAATTTAGTTTGTTGCATAGTTGTAGAATTCTGCATACAATTCCTTCATGAGTTTCCTAGAATAGACACGTTCTGTGCTTATATGTTTTTCTTAGTGTTGTGATGCCTTAAGTAGTGCTATAACATTGTTTATAACCCCTTCCTGGGTGAAAATTCCTGAGGCTATTGGCCAGTTCATTTGCAGCACTGTTTCTTGATTTGGAAGTAGGGGATGAAGTAGTGCACGATTAACAGTTAATTCTTTTTGCATGTTTGTGTGTCTGTATTATTTTGGTTATAAGACTCAAATAAATTTTGCTTTCTAGTGCTGGAAACATTTTTTTTTTCTTTTTTTTTTGCCCCTTTAGCATCCAGTTTGAGGCTGTCAGGGTACGTTTAAGCAAATTAGTGCATTTAGATAATTTAACTACTTTTTATTGTTACTACAATGGAAATTATTTTGTTTTTTGTAAAGTTCCAGGTTTTCTTGCAAAGTTCCAAGGTAGCTATGAAGCATTTTATTGTATTTTCATTAAGGCATGAAAATTGCTTAGAACCTGTGCTACAGGGATGTACAGGTCTTCTAGGAGAATCTGCAATTCTAGCATTGATAAGACTTTGAGGCAACTCAAAATTCATGTTTTTAAGAGTCACTGTTTTCAGTGTGTTTGAAGAAGTTAAGAAATTTCAGAGGTCTATTAAAGTGTATAACTGTTGAGGCGAACTCTCTGTGTGTGGAGACACGAGGCTTGACTCCATTTCAGAAGGCTGATTTATTATGTTAAATATTATATTAAAATGCTACATTAAAACTATACTAAAAGAACAGAGAGAACAGAGAGATCAGAAGGCTACAACAAGAACAGAATAGAACAGAATAACAAAATCCTGTGACTGCTCACAGCCTTGGCACAGGTGGCTGTGATTGGTCATCAATGGAAAACAATCCACATGCACCAATCACAGATGCACCTGTTGCATTCCACAGCAGCAGATAGTAATTGTTTACATTTCTCTCCTGAGGCTCCTCAGCTTCTCAGGAGAGGAAAAATCCCAGCAAAGGATTTTTTCATAATACCATGGCTACATGTAACTGCAGGACAAAACAGTCATGTGACATAACCAGCCCCTTGACATAACCTTCTGGGTTCAGTAAGGGCTCTTCTTCAAGCATAATCAGAAAAAGTGAATCTTTAGTGGTAACCTTCTTTTTATCCTGTAGCTTTAATGCCATTCTATTCCTCTGGAGCCTGGGGTATAGAGTTCTCGCATTGCTGGTGCAAACCTACTTTTGCTTTCACATGTGTAGTAAGCAGGGTGTGTGGTTTTCCTGGTACAGGACAGTGCTAACCATTCTGTTCAATGTGCTAAAAGAAATTCAAGGCCAAGTGAATTTTGTGGGTAGACTGGGAACAGACAAAAGAGGAGGATTGTGGCTTTGTAACCTATTTTGCAGGACCCTGGTTATCAGTCCTTTTTCTAAGGACTGCTTTATGTCTTAGCTTAGTGATTTCATTATTGCAGAATACGGGTTCTTTTCTGCACTGTGGCATGTTCTCAGGGGCATTGTGTTGCCTAGCAGGTGTAGAGTATTAAAAGTGATTTAGGAGATGATTCAAATTTCTATCTCCACCTACTCAGAAGAGACTTGAATCTGGTTCCTTCAATCCCTGTGTGAGGTCTTGAATTCCTTATCTCTTTGGTTGTATCCTAGACAACCAAGATCAAAGACTTCAAGAGGTCATTTTGTCCCAATCCTTGGCAAAATTTATCATGCTTTGGAAAACATTTTTTAAGAATGATGTAGCTCTTAAATATCTCTCTTAACATTTTTGGAATTAATTTCAGTTTAGGGAAATCCTCTTGATAATTCATGCTTATGTCTAGTTTTGTCAAGGATCATCAGTGAACTATAAATTTTAATTCTATGTCTCCTTGACAGGACTTCTCGTCTATACCTATCTCCTTTGGAAGTCAGTAGCACATTATACTATTTTAGCATATTTTCTTCTCTCAAATATTTGAAGCATGTATAACGTAATTTGGAGCAGTCATACTGTAGGGCTTGGAAACTAATTTCATTTGTCAAATAGTATACAGAATTAGATAAACAGTAGCAATGTATTTGGTAAATAACATTTGACAGTCAAGATTTGTGCTGGGGAGAGGAAGAAGGAAAAGTTTAAAAAAAGTGTATTTTGTATTATGTATTATTGTAAAATAATACAATACCAGATCATATTTAAGGGAAGATTTGTGTGGTTTTTGATTTTTAGTTTGTTTGCATAGTAATTCCTACTAATACTTTATCAAGGCTATGTTGTTATTGTAAGTGAAATTCTTATGACAATGTGTGACTAATGAGAAATAAATTCAGCTTGCACAATGTATTTGGGAGATCCTATTTGTATTAATTATTTTCTATTTGTATGAATTATTAAAAGAAAGAATAAGCCAAAGTCTCCAGCAATGTTAATATATGTTTATACCATCACTTTTTCTTTGTGGTGTTTTGTAATAATGTCATTACACCATATTTTAAAAAAGGCATATTTTTGAGGGAGGGCAGGAAAATAGATCTATGTATCTGCTATATAGGTATATAACAACTCTGCTATATTCTAAATTAATGTTAATTTTTTAATAAGCTGGTGATCTTGGATAATTTTGGTGCATATGTTTAGACAAAAGCAATCACAAAAATAGATAGATGTCTCAGTGTTGAGACATATTGCCATATTTTTAAAGATTTGTTATTGTTAAAATCCAATTCGTAATCCTAGCCTTGCCAGGGTAACCGAAACATGTTGCATGATATTTTAAATATGACTGAATTTGTACAAATAACATTACCATCTTTATTCAGGCCCTATATATTAAAAAAAAATCTAGGAGGCTAACAAGCTGACAAATTTGACTGAAGAGCAAAGGTTATGGAATACAAAGCACTACATGCAAAATTTCTCAATTTTTTGTCTGTGTGTTTTATGATCTTTTCTCTGTGAATTGACTATGTTTGATAGCAAGTATGCTTTCTGAATTCAAAAATGTTTCCTCTAAATAGTAAGAATTAATCATAATTGTATTTGTGATTAATTTGGCAGTAAAAAGAGAGGAGGAGGATTTTGAAGAAAAGAAATCCATTAAGAAACGAATCAAAGAATTAAAAGTTTTGGATCCTAAGATTGCACAGAATCTGTGTAAGTAGATTCTGTTGGTTATTTTTTTTTTTCCTCAGAGTAGTGTATAAATGTTCCATAAAGATGCCCTTCTCTCTTGTGTGATTGCCTGGTAAACACTTCTTTTTTTTAAAATGTGTTTAAATATGTGCATATTGTTTTTAAGCACAAACATGAGTTTGCACAACTGAAACACTTAAAAGGACCCGAGAAGTAGTTAAAGATTATTCCTTGTTCAAGACTGTATGTACTGAAGTGCAAGCATATAGCTATGTATCTAATGCATCTCTATTTTCAGTATATTCATCAAGGAATACTGGATGCCCCCTTCTCCTGCATGTCCCCACCCCTTGTCAACAAAAGGATGAAAATGCCTGCAGCATGTCTGCCCATCTCATGAACTTTGTAGAAACTAGGCCATATTCTGTATTATGGAATAACATGCAAACAAAGAAAATAAAATTTTGATGGAGGGAGTTCTAGGAAGAATAGGTTCCTAAATGCCAGCAGAGATTAAATAAGAAATAATTGTATTATGGTGACTAAATAAAGAGTGCTTATAAGAACACTTAACAAAATATTCTGTTTCTATGGTTTGGTTTTGGTTTGTCATGGTACTTCTTTAAGAGAAGGCTCTGACAAGACTATTGAAAAAATTACAGTTGTCACCTTAGCACAAAATACTGTAATAGCAGTGATTCTTCTGCAGAGTAGACTTGTCTCTGACTGCTTGTGGAAGTGTTCTGTGATGCTGGATGTTGTATGTAACAAATGGATATGGAGAAGGCTGGAATTGAAAGAGAACAGTAATTAAAAATCCATTAAAAATTGTTATCTCTGACCTATATATTTTGGCATAGTGTTTGTTAATCTGGAGATGCTATGACCTTTTTGCTGCTGTTTTTTAAATAGAAGCAAGATAGTTCTTGTCTTGCTTTCTTCATAATATGTGGGATCTTTGTTTTAGCAATTTTCCTTGGATCTTTCCGAGTGCCTTATGAAGAGATCAAAATGATGATATTGGAAGTAGATGAAACACAGCTCTCAGAGTCCATGATTCAGGTAACAAAAATGGCACTTAAAATCCCACTATTTCAAGAGAAGCTTCTCAGTAAATCGAAACGCATAGCTAAAAACACCTCTTAATGTAAACTCTTGGCTAATAATTACCTGCAAGAATGTTGTTTTCCTGTGAACAGTAAAGTTTTAAAAAATTTTGCATTGCTAATATTTTTATGAAAACAGCTTGTGTTGTTTTTGGCTGGGACTGAGTTAACTTTCTTCACAGTGGCTGATATGGGTTTAGGTTTGCATTTGTGCTGAACACAGGGTTGATAATACAGAGATGTTTTTGTTATTTCTGAGCAGGGCTTACACAGAGCCAAGGCCTTTTCTGCTTTTCAGGCTGCCATGCTGGCAAGGGGGCTGGGTGTGTATGGGAGGTTGGGAGGAGACACAGCCAGGACATCTGACCTCAAATGACCAAGGGGACGTTGCAGACCATATGACATCATGCTCAGTATGTAAAATGCGGGGAAGAAGAAAGAAGGGAGATGGTGTGGTGGGTAGTATTTGTCTTTTCAAGTCACCATTACATGTGATGGGGTCCTGCTCTCCTGAAGATGGCAGTAAACATCTCCCAGCCCATGGGAACCAGTGAATGAATTCCGTGCTTTGCTTTTCTTGTGTGCACGGTTTTATCTCATCCTGTGAGTTTTCTGACTTTAACCCTGCCAATCTCTTCCTGATCCCACTGTGAGGAGAGTGAGTGAGTGGCTGCTTGGGGCTTGGTTGCTGGATGGCACTAAACTATGACACAGCTGAATTCATATTTTCAATTTTCCATATTGTCCACACCTAAATAGAGACTTTTTCTTGGGTACATATTATGTTTTGTATCTTCCCTACTTACCAAATTTTTTCTTTGCTTTGTTTTAGCTCTGTCTTATCTGCACAAATCTCTGTTTTGGTTGTTTGATTTGGTTTTTTTTTTTTTTTTTTTTTTTTTTTTTTTTTTTTTTTTTTTTTTTTTTTTTTTTTGTTGTTGTTGTTGTTGTTGTTGTTTTTGTTTTTGTTTGTTAGAGCTGTAGCAATCCAATATCTTGCCCTAGGGCATTTACAGCATTCACCACTTCTCTTCCATGAAGTTTATTTAGGTAGTATCTTCTTTTTCAGTATTATTTTTTTAAAACACAAAGTCAATATGACTCTACATGGTGACAAAAGAAACTGGAAGTTCTTCTATATGCAGTGTTATTTAAGGGTTGAAAAGCTGAAGAATTTAATGAAATAAACACAAATGAATCATTTTAGAACCATGGGAAAAATAATTTGGAAGGGTGTCTTGAAGTCATTTTCAGCCAAGGCTTTACTCAAAGCCAGGTCAACTAGAGCAGTTTGATCAGGGCCTTTTCCATCAAATTTTCAGTACCTCCAAGTCTGGAGACCCCATAGGCTTTTCTGGAAACCTTTTCCAGTGTTGAACACTTGTAGTAAAAAATGTTTCTTAGTTTATCTAACTGGAATCTTAATTGTGATAACTTGTGACCTTGGTCTTCTATTGCATAACTCCAAGAAGAGCTTAACTACACCTTCTTTGTACCATTTAGTTGGGTATCTGCACACATCAAGGGCCCATGAGGCTTGCTTTCCTAGAGTTCAACAAAGTGACTTCTCTCAGTCTGTCCTTGCCTGTCACGTGCCATATTCTTGAGTCGTTGATGGGCATCAGTAAATTTGAAAACATCTGTCTTTAGAAAAATTATCTGTGTTTTGGACAGGACTCTGGCATACTGATGAACTTCAAATTAATTTCTATTATGGCTCATAAATGTCAAAACATAATTTATCAATAATTGATAATTTCTGTCTATCTACTAGTAATGTAGATAGCTAATCTCTTCAGCTAATTCAAAGTGTATTACAGACATGGGTAACAATCCCTACTGAAACATGAAAGAAAGTTGAAGGTGGATTGGTTTTTTAGAAACATACTCTATTTGAAGGAATGTTGATTAGTTAAAGCACAGGTATCAGGGTCATAAAATTGGTTGTTACATTATAGCTCATGGAAATTCAGGTGTGGCTTCTACTACAACGCATAGAAACTTGTATTCAGATGTCAAAACAAGACAAATCTCTATTTCTGTAGTTTTCCTGCAAAATTAATTTCCCCCATATCAGAATATCAAAATAACATCTTATCTTATTGCACGGGAGGCTGTGCAATGCTCAGCATGCCCTTTTTCTTCCTGCATGCAGTTTTGCCCTCACTTCCTGTGATTTGCATTTCAAAGATGTTTAATCTCTCTTCAGCTGTTTGGACTTCACTTTCTCTTCTTCATTGAAGAATGAGATGTTTCTCTTAAATATTTGAAGGAGCAAGCATGAACTATGATCTCCAGTGACAGTATATATAGTCATTGTATAATTCCCATTCTTTTGTTCAATGATGCAGTTAATATTGGCACTAAAACTATTACTTTAAGGTTATTAGGATGAACATAGTTTACACTTCTAAAATGTTTTTTTTAGTCTAATTTGCACTTAGATCTCTTTTTCAAGGTTTTCTTCATGCTCAACAGCAGTACGATGTGTATCTTTATTTTATTTTATTTGGTATAATAGTAGAAATTCTCTATGGTAGCATGAAAAACTGAGAGATGGAATATGCTCTGCTGTTATGTTCAGCTTAAACTCTGTCTCAGATAGTCCATCCTTGCTCTGAGACTCTCTCATGCTGTTTGATCTTAGCACTGTTTTTCAATGGTTAACATTCAGCTTGTTAGGAAAAAGAGGTCCTCAACAATTAAATGAAGCAACTTGTATAAATTAAGTACTGTGTATCAAATATATAAAAAACGTGTTATTTTGATAATTTCTATATGTGTTTTCTAAAGAAGGCAAAATTTATTTTGCATTTAGACTCTGGGAAAGAAAGTCATCAAACCATTAATGGATAGTTAATTAATGGCATACTTCTATGTAAAAATGCATTAATCTAAGAAGAGAAAATTTTTTTTCATGGATGATTTTTTTGCTTTCGTATCATTATTTTTGATTTCTTCTGCGGACTATTATTTTCATTATAATTGTATATGCCTTGGGATAAAGAATGCCTAATTTTCAGTATATTTAGAACATCTAACACACCCTAACCCCACTGGAGCTTTGCAGTTGGCATGGCTAACAATTTAATAGGATATAACTTTTTGACACTGCTGATAACCTTGTGGCTCTATTGATTGGTATTGGCGGTAAAGTATGTTGAAAGTCAGTGTATATAGTAACCTCTCTAGGGAGTTGGCATCAAAATTGAGTCCAAAGTGGTTTCAACAGTAGTTTAGCCCTTTTGTGTTTGCTTTTGGAGGGGAGTGAACATTTTTATTTAAGAAAAGGGTAAGAGAAGATGAAGAGCCAAAAGTGAGAAATTATATTCTACAAGAGTACAGTGATATTAGCAGCTGCTGTGATTGTGTAAAAGTCAGTGGAATGGAATACAAGTGATCATGTACACAATATCCTGTATGAACACAGTCATATAAATCACTCAAGAATATGGACTGCATTTTTTTTGACAAGTGATTAATCCTTTGAAGACCTAAATTAGATGGAAAATTCAGTAGAACTTAGGTTTCAAATTTAGTCTCCAAGTTTGGATGTAATAAAATTTATCAAAGTGGTTTATCCAAATTGCTTGTTTCTGTGTAATTAACCCTCTAGTAACTTTGAAAAAGGGACTGAATTTGAACTTGGAAAAGAACTTGACACCCATCTTTCTTTGAAAGTAGAACAATGTAGCTCATTGCTTCAAAAAGTTGGTATCCACCTTCATATATACTTAGGTTACTAAATAACTTTAGGTGTCCAGCTGTATGTCTTTATATCTACCTTCAAAATCCTTTTCAAGTATGCATTATGACCATGCTATGAAAATGTGTTCCATGTATTTCATTGTTCTCAGAAGAGGGAAAGCGTACATAGGTTTGCAGCCAAATGGCTGATTTTCTTCATTCATCTAAGTTACCTTAGACAGTATGGTACATCTCCTTTTCAGAAATTTCTTGCTTTCAGCAGATTTTTTTTTTGTTTTTTGTTTTTTAGCTGTAACTGTTTTGTTCAGTGGGTCCTAATATCACTGTTTCTGAAGTTGGAAATTTGTTCTTAATCCAACTCTTGTTATGCTTAAGAAATAAAATGTATTTTCTCTCCATCTCTCCATTCCCCTCCCTCCACCCTACTTCAGTTACAAATTAAATCTAGTGCTTAAAAATGTAAAAACTCCAAAAGTCATGTTTTAATCCAAAAACTCGTTGACTAATTATTGAAATGTTTCCCGTGACTTAGTCAAAATTCTTTCTCCTGTTATTCCTTGTTTGATATTCAAAATGTGTTTCATCTGTAGCATTCAAAAGCTTTGTCTGAACACCATAAAAGCTGCTTTGATATCAGCTGCTCCTTCTGTTTTTGTTGCCTTTTTTTTTATATTCTGATACTCAACATTGAAAATATTCATCTAATGCTTCACTGTTTCTGGTTTTTGGGCAGTTTTTCTTCATATGAAAACTATTTCTGGACCAAACAATAACATTTTAATTTCAGTAAATATTAAGGAATTGTATTATATTTAGAGCTGCTTATGCGAATGTTGGGTATCAAAAAAAAGAAATAAGTGTGTTATGAATTTCTAGTTTTAAATGTATCGTTTTACACTTAGTACCCTTTCATTTTTTGCTCAATGTTACTGATTTAGTGCCAGACATTTTCATCCAGAATTAATAAATTTAGTCTGTTTGACAGAAAATTTTTTCCAAATGTAAGAGTGGTAAGGATACATATGACTGCTGTTCCACTAAAATTCAGTTTAATCATATCCAAATCAAGCTCCTAAAATTTAAGTTTACATGATTTTTTAAGCATCATCGTTTATGCACTTTTAATAGTGTTGTCTTTTCTTACCAAAATCCTTATTTGAGCATGGACATTCTGTTGAATCAGTCCACTGATTTAAGGATATTTTTCAGCTGCTACATAAAAGAGTAAAATTCATTCTTCTTAAACTAAAGAAGTGTGTTAAGCAAAGCATAGGTATGACTTTTTATCTGTCTGTCCCCAGAGAGGTAATTTTTTATATCTTAACTGGCTAAATTTCCTGTATAAGAATGAATTAGGATCTTTAGTGGGTAAAATTAGGGGTTTTTTAAGGCTTTCAGATGGAGATTCTGTTCATTAACTGAAACAAGTTCTTTTTTTCTCATTGTATATCACCCAAGCTATTTACTTGAAAGGTAATAAAACAAATGATGACAACCAAAATGTCTGCCTTTTCCATCAAGAAATGGGGAAGTGGTGGAGTTGGTCTTGTTTCTTTCTTGCAATATGGTAATAGGTTGTGGGTTGTGTATCCTAGACTGGCTTCAGTGTTAAAACGATCGAATCTTCAGTTCAGGAGAGTGATCTTACCAGTAGACCAAAGAGTGTTTTAAGAAAGGAAAATCTCTCTTGTGTTTTTCTCACTGTGACAGACGCTTAACCAATGTGTAACCAGAAACACAAGAGTCATAATCTGAAAGACACAGCAAGCTGTAAGGACTCTGGCTGTTGCCTGGTAGTTGCAGCAGTCATCTTGAGAAGGAACAGAATTGAGCTACTGACTCAAATTTTATATCATAATTAAGTGTGTGAGAAGCTTTCTATTTCCAGAATATTTCAAAAGCCATTTTTAACCAGCCTAGCAGAAGCTAATTAGTGTGGGGTTCAGGTGCCCAAATGTGAGTGTCTTTGTGTAGATAATATGTGTCTAAGTGTTCAGGAAACTCCAGGGAGTCAGAGGATTCTTCAGATGAGCAGATGAAGGTCCAATGTTTGATTCCCTTACCTGCAAGACATTCACTTTATATGTGTCTAACCTCCCCATATTGACTTCTGAATTCAACTGAAGCTGAATCTCACCTCTGATTTACTACTTCTAACAAGTTTTCACACTAAGTAGTAGTATAAATAAGTAAGTAAGTGTAATTGCTTTGAAATGCTAGAAAATTAATTATTCTTTTTCAAAATACTTTTCATCTGGCATTAGTAATTCTTGCCAGCCTTTGGATCATTATGTTATACTTGAAGTTCCCGTTCTGTTTGCTTTGAAGCGTTCTGTTTCCATCATGCCTATCAAGCACATTCTTTCTTTAACAACAGTTAAAAAAAATACTATGGAAGTGTGTAGAATCAGTGTCAGTATTGCAGTATTGCATCACTTATCTTTTACACTCTCAGTTACTTTAATTTGTGTGTTGCTATGTACATTCTGCTGTGTTCAGGGAAGAGTGTTGTCTTGGGAATGTATGGTAGTAATGCATATGTAAACCTGTTTGTTTACAATAATAGAAGCAACATTAAATCTGAGATTTTTAAGCCTCTTTTATTTTCTTTTATAGAATTTAATAAAACACCTCCCTGAACAAGAGCAATTGAATGCATTGTCCAAGTTCAAGAACGAGTATAACAATTTGTCTGAGCCAGAGCAGTTTGGTGTTGTGGTGAGTTCTGTTTTATTATCACAGTTTTGGGTTTTTTGGTTTTTTTTTTTGTCCTTTCTGGAAATACAATTTTAATAATATTATAATGTTATAGAAAGAAAACAAACCAGTTGCTTCTTCCTATAAGTGAAGGGGTTCCAAACTGGGAGAAAAGTCCAGGTGCTGCCGTTCAATTGGACTTTTTTTGGACATATCCATGCATGTGAAAGGCCTGATTATTGAAATATTGCTTCTGTAATGATTTTGGATTCTCTTTGTTTAAAAATGTTATTTACTTTTGCAAAAGAAACCAAACCAAAACCATAAAAACGTTGTAATGTTTTGTGGCAAAGTTTCACTGGGAGATACAGAACTATTTTGAATTTTCATAGCTAAAATAATTAGGCCTTATTTTTGTTTGCATTAAAAAAATCTTGACTTTTTTTTCTGAGGTTTTCTACTCTTACGTTTTTCTTTCTATTCTCCATGTAAATGAGAAGAAAATAATGTCATTGTGATCAGGTTGACCTATTCTGCCTCCTGCTGCTTGTGTTTTATACCATGTTCTGTAAAGAGTACCCCTAATCACTTTTTCCCTTCCCTCTGGAAAGATATGTTTGTAATGTCTTCCAGGTTGAATTCACAAAGGAAGACTGGAAATGAAAAAAAGAAAATGCTAGTTCAGAGCTATCAGTTGATGCTTTTTGTGGAAATACAGTTTGTATCTAATCTCTGTATAGCTCATAATTCATAGCTGGTAATTACTTCATCCAGACAAACTCAGAGTAATGCTATGTAGTTTTCTGGCGCATATATCTGTACAAGTCTTTGATTTTTCTCGTCTGTTCCTGGAGTTTAAACCTAAGGTGGTTATTGCTAAGATTATCTTATCTGAGGGAATTTCCCATGAGGGAATAATACTTACTCAGTTAGATGGAACTGTCAGTTGATGAGAAGAGCTAGACCAGTAACAGTGTAGGTAGAATTTTGCTGCATCTGGCCCAACTTTTATGATCAATTTGTCTTTAAAAGTTGAGGCAATGTGATAACTCAGAAAAATAAAATAAATGGACAAAATGATAAGAGTTCTTTTATCTCAAAAATTTCTGGAGCTTATTTTCTGAAGGAATAACCAGATTCCCACCGAAAATTACAAGTCCTTGCTTTTCCTGGTTTTCTGTGCAAAACATTAAAAAACAAAGTCCACAAACAAGACCAAACCCCATCATCAAGAACAGTTGCTGTCATGTCACAGCTTCTATGCATGTAGTAGAGTGGATTTGAGAGAGCAAGCACCAATGTTTGTTACGTGAAACATTTTTCATTTCTCTTCCAATGGGAGAAAATTTGAATAAGTCACTTTTTTTACTCTAAATATGGAATTCTATCCATATACTTTTCATCAAAGTTATTCAAGCTCCATCTGGCTTTCCTGTATCTTTTCTGTTATTGTTGTCCATGGAGCGGGCTGAGAAATTCTTCTCATTTCTTAGGAAGCCACTGTTGATGCTAATGTAAATCTTCACATTATTGCTGATTTTGTTGGTTTTGTTTATTTTTTCTTAAAAATGTTGGTTTATGCCTTAATTTTTGCTGTCTATTTTAAATGAGAAGAATTAAACTTGAATACAAAATGCAAGACTTGAAGTTTTTTAGCTGAGTAGTGTTTTATAGTTATTTTTTTTAGAGAATTAGGAAATTCCATGTTAATTTCCTCTGAAGTTGTGATTAAAGGAACAATTGAACCATTTGACTCCTAAAGAAGAATCTAAATAGTGAATAAATGGCTAATTACTACTTGTGTGATAAAATTTTTTTCATCATGGAAACCCATTATCTTTCAGGCTTTGAATTGAAAGTCAAGATTTGATACTCTGAAACAAACAGCAAGACACTTAGTGAGATATTGGCTGGCAGTGACTGTTACAGTACTGTATGTTTTAAGCAAAGTCAGTTCAATTTTGTTGTTGGCTTAAAGACCTTGAGGGCATGATTCTAAACAGTTCAGGTTCCCTTCATGAGTGTTGCTTGTGGTTTTGGGGTTTTGTTTGAGTTTTTGTCTTATGGTTGTGAGGATTTGTTTTCTTTGAATTGACCCTGTGAGTTACTTTTGTGGTTTCTGCCTTCTCTTTTTTAAGTTATTTATCATTTTTGTATTTTCTGTTCATTCAGCAGTAAGTATAAAATAAATCCTTTATGGCCCTTATCTTCTCTTCCAGACTTTGGGTTTTCTTTAGATAAACTACTTTATTTTTCACTATGTTCTTTCTTTCACTTCTTCAGGCCTCAGATAATGTCTCAGAGCGCAGCTATTATCACCTATTACTGTGGAGCTTTGTTTTTGGTTTAGAGTTGCGAGGTTTTTTTGGGGGTGGGAGGGGGACAGGGAGGGGCTTGTACAGATTCATTAACTGTTTCATGACAATTACATTAATTCTGTTCATCTTGCTAAAAATTTAGTTTACTACTGTTACGTTAACTTGATGTTATATTGAATGTTGTATTTCCTTGCTCGAATTCATGATGAGGTATGCTTGTCGTTGATGAAAAATAAATGGTCAATTGCATTTTGTTTTACCATAGTTCTTGTTTTTACTTGATTTTACTTGGTGCAATCAACTTCCTCAAAAACTCCCTTAACCTTCATATTATTTTCTTGGTAGTTTCATTGATTACCACTGAACCACAGAATATTCTCAGTTGGAAGGGATCCACAAGGATCATTGAGTCCAGCTATTAAGGGCGTAGCCCTTAGGGATCAAACTCACAAACTTGTCTTTACTAGCACCACGCTGAATCTTAACTAAAACTTGATAATTATGAAGATTATCTTTGTGCAATATGAAACCCACTGGAGATGGATGAGGCTTCATCTAAATGTTCATCTTGGTAACTGT
Organism: Onychostruthus taczanowskii; assembly: GCF_017590055.1. Lineage (NCBI taxonomy): Eukaryota > Metazoa > Chordata > Aves > Passeriformes > Passeridae > Onychostruthus > Onychostruthus taczanowskii. The sequence goes on from NW_024499906.1 coordinate 860,304, forward strand.
TGAGAGAAGTTGTATTTTGGAGGTTTTTACATTTTTTACCTGGTCCTTTCTTCAGTGGACAGTATAAATATTTTATTGCTTTAGGACTTTTAGCAATGTTGATTTGTTTTGCAGGTTGTTCTTTCCTACTAAGAAAAAAGTATTGTTTTAGAGAATATTTTTTCCTAATTTTTGGTGTAGTGTCTGTCATCATATCAAAGAAATGTTTAAGGAGTAGATAATTTAGTAAATGTTAATCTAATTTATTTTCAATGAAGTTGATGTAATGTCGGGGTCCGCTGTTATAATAACTACTAGTTAGATTTATTGATCATAACTGATACTTTGAGTGCAGTAATCTGTTTAATGGATTTTTACTGAACTATTACCATACTACTGGTCAATATCTTGCTCGTGAGGAAGCTGGGCACAAGCATCTTCCAGCTGTTCAGAACTTAAATGTTCTGAATTCTCATAGAATTCCATTCTATGATTTGATGTTCACTTGTTTATTTACAGCGCCTGTAATTCTTTGTGGTGTAAAATGGTCCTAGACCATTTCAAATTTATGACATGATTTGACATCCATAAATGCAATTCAATTTAAGAAATCATGGTTTTGATACTCTTTGTCAGGCATCCCTGTACCTCTAGGTCTGGCATTTCAGGGCATTTATTGTGGCACAGAGGTGCATGGCAATGTTTAGTCCCATGTCAGGTGGTTCCAGATCTTTGCTGCACCTCCCCCCAGTATCCTGTAACTGTAGTTCCCCAAATTCACAGCACCACACATCTGCCTCCCTCCCTCTTTTGCCCACACAGCAATGCTAAGGCTTCAGGCCTACTCATGCCAACATATTTTACCTGTTTATTGCACTAGGAACCATTCCAAAAAGTAGTTCTGAATTGATAATGCTGCATGCATATAGTTGAATCCAGCAGTAAATTCCAACATGAGATGAATGGAACAGGTTGCCCGGAGAATGTGGATGTCCCATCCCTGGAAATTTTCAAAGATAGGTTGAATGAGGCTCAGAGCAACCTGGTCTGGTGGAAGGTGTCCCTGCCCATGGCAGGAGAGTTGGAACTAGATGATTTTTAAGATTCCTTCCAAAAATTCAAAAAAATTCTAGGATTTTATGTAGCCTCATCAGCGCCTGTAATCCTTAGTGGTATTAAATGGTCCTGGTCCATATTAAATTTGTTATATGGTTTGAAATCTATAAATGCAATTCCATTTAAGAAATCAAAGTTTGGATGTTGTTTATAAACACTTCTAATGTGAAAAGTTTCTGATGCTTGACAGGATGCTATTGGTACACACTTGACCTCAGGTGTATGCAAGTGTACTAGCATCTTACATATGAGAATACGTCTCAAGAGCCACGTGTGATAGCTCCTGCTGTCTTTCTTTTCTTGTAATCTGAGACATTCAGAAAGATGTTCCCATATTGTCTGGTAGTGAAAAAAAAAAGGAAACAGATTTTTTCTATGTTCACTTATATTTGCTCAAAGATAAAATTGAGGGAATTACAAAATATTGTTTCAGAAATAATTAATGTTCAGACCTTGTGAAATTCACTGACAGCTAACCCAAATAGAATTTGGCAAGCAATCCTCATGTGGCTTCACAGCTTGTTCACTGATGGATGTGTTTTTAATGAGTTCGTACCAAAGGAAAAGATTTCACTAGAGTAAATTGAAGATTAGAATGAGGCCTGATGAAGGCTAGTTTGTCTTAAATAATTCAGCAGACACTTAAATTGATCAATTCCATATTCAGCTGATAGTTTCACCTGTATGTTCTCGTTAAGGATAACTCAAAATGTATTAATGTTTTTTCACTGTTGTCTGGAAAATATCATACTATCACTGTTTCTGCAGAAGCGTACTCTGCCTTTCATAGCACTTGATGCTTGGACAGAGCCATACCTAGTGATATTTCAGTCTGTTTAAAATTCTGAAGTGCTGACGTGCATCTGGGCTGTGAGATATTTTGATTGTGTTAATTTCTATCTGCAAACCTTATCTTCTGTGTCTTCTAGATGTCATGTGTATCTGCTTCTCTGCCTTGTCAGTGTTCTCTGTCAGTATTTCCAGCCTTTCCAGGAGTGTTGCCAAAAATTATGCCAAAATTTCTATTATATGTCATCTGTGAGAGTTAAAAAATCTTTATGGCAAATTGCAGTCAAGTTACCTATGCTGTTGCAAAGGACAACATCCTTAACTCCTGTAATGTTAATGTCTTTCAAACCTTGAACCTAGGTAAGGGTGGAGAGCAAGGCTACAGAAATACCTTCTGAAAATGGCCATCGTGAATGATCTGCACTAATCTGACTGTTTGCAATTGCCATTGGATTGGCTTATATTACTTCCTTTGTGATGCCATATTATAGATGAGTGCTCCTGTAAATGCTTCAGTACAAGCAGGTCTTACTCTTATCTCTGTTTAGTTCTGGTAAAACCATTTTGTGTAGTTCATCTAAAGAACAGTTTAAAACTTTTTGTCTTTTTTCTGATATTAATTCAGATGGCTGAGTGGGTGCTTGTTATTTTTTCTGGCCCACACATAGGCTATCTCAGTTTTCTTCCTGGCAGATATTGCTACAGCTTCAGAGCAGGAATGTTATTTCTCTGAAGGGTTCCCATCTTTTGCTTCCAGACATTCACTTTGCACATTCTGTCAAGAGCCTGTCCTGAGTCTGATTTGATGTTTTTCTTCACTAGTAATGTAAGCAACCCTTTAATGTTCATGTCATGGTTTACATATCGTAAGGAAAACACTTCTGTGTTGAGTAAGGACCATAATCCTGCTGTTTTGACTCAGCAAATTCAAGGATTTCTTGGAATTTAGCCACCTAAATTGAGTCAGGTATCCAAATGACTGGCTAGTGTAGGGCAGCTGTGCTGAAAGAACCTTGAGGCTGATCAGTACTTATTAAATTCCTAGAGCCTGAAATTAATATGCAGATATTTCACCTTTCCAGCTTCAGACATTAGAGCTCAGTGGAGCTCCAAGTGCTGTAGGATTTGCTTTCCCTGTGATCATTTTGTAGAACTGAGGAACTTTCTCCAAGTCATGCAAACTGTCTTCTGCAGCATTCACTTATGTGACATGTTAGACATGTTTTTGCCACAGATTAACTGTGGTTCCAAATACACTAAATAACCATATGGATAAAAATTCCCCAGTCGCTATTGACAGGGCTACAGAAGCTCTGCAGTGGAGTGTTTTTTCATTAGCAGTACTGTCATGATCATAGACACATATCTACCTTCTGAGGAAATTAACTGGAACACACCTTGCTGGGTCAGTAGAGAAGATGATACCAGATACGAATGGTTGGAAGCCTGAACTTTTCTGAAGCAAGTCATGTCTGTCACAGCAAAGACATCAGAATCAGCTGTAACATCAAGTTCCACTTTTAAGTGGGAATTGTTATGATGGTTCAGCATAACGGGAAGTGCTAAACGTGCTGCCATGATTTTGAGACATTCTCATCCAGCACTTGATCATGTGTCTTCATGACCTCTATTTTGGGATATTCCTTATAGCAGACTTTTCATTAGAGGTAGATTCCTAGTAGTAGCTAGTCAGAAAATGAGGCATTTATTTTAAAGTCAAGCTTACCAGATTTTTTGATCTGCAGTACAGTTACATCTGGTTTACTTTTAGAAACTTTTCTCCATTTGGCTTGATACTCTAATATTTGTTTTTAAATTCCTCAATGGCATCTGCCCTTGACTTCTGGTGTTAATTAATTTATTTTTGCTGCCTGTATGGATTAGAGGTTTTACAGAGGATTTTTACCTATATTAAACTCTTTGCTTGGTTTCCCATGAGGAAACCTTTTCAGTCTGATAGCATCTGCTCCATATGTGTCTTTTAATGAAAATAGCCCTTCAGACATCTGTTAGGCCAGCTAAAAATAGAAGAAATTGGGAAATTTGGACCCTCCCCTTCTTGGAAGATTCCTTTTTAGGAAAATATCATTGTCTGGTTTCAACTTGGAATAACAAAAGCTGTCTGCATTTCATACTGATGCAGATGTCAGTATATCTAATTGTATTTTTTGGATAAGACAAAAGAAAAGGACTACTTTCTTTTCACAGAACTTACCTTCCTGTGAATTTCAGCCTGAAGGTTGTAAGCTCAGCTTATTTTGACAGCTGTGTTGTAGCCCCCATTGGCAATTCTGAGATATGTTCACTGACCTTGCTGGGCCGTCTTTGTTGAACATAATGCAATCCAAAACAGTACCAGGGATTTTCTGCACTGTGAATCAGTGCACTGTCATCCACAAGACAAGAGAAGGCTGCCTGTGTTCAGCTAGGTGGCAATTGATAGGTGTTGTCCCCATGTCACTTATAGTACACTGCCTTCTATTCTCCTCTGAATATCCTTTAGGAAAATATTTGATTTGCAAGAAACTTAGTAGTTCAAACTGTTTATAATTCAGGCTGGAGAAGCAGAGTAACAGGACATACTCTCCATTGTTGCTAATAAGGCTGAAAAGTCATTAGTTGAATTGTTTGCATACCTGCATATATATATATATATATATATATATGTGTGTGTGTGTGTGTATATGTATATATATGTACTCAATTTCCCTTAAGTAATTTTAATTTTATGTTGGCAGTTCTTGACTTTATTATACTTTCCTTGAGGAAAAAGAGTATCTCAAAGGTGAAGAAAGAGTTACTATTTCCACTTATACATAAAAACACTTCAACAAAAATACTGATTTTTATTGTGAATTGACTTCCCATACTGTGAAATAATGTTTGATCTTTCCAGAATCCTGCTGTTTTTCACTAAGATTTAGGCATGTTGGCTGTCCTTTTCAAATTGAGCAGGATGTTCTTTTATCTTCTTTAAACATGATAAAATATCTCTTAAGGTATCAGTCCTTCCCTATTTGATTTTTTTTCCCTGCTTTTCAAGTGCCTGGGTTTAAAGATAAGTGTCAGGAATTCTCACTTCTTTTACCTCTGCACTCTTAGGAGTTCACTGATGCTGCAGAGGTGAAAGCCATACATTATCCACAGGGAATGGTGTTCCAGTTTGCTCTCTTTAGTCAGCTTGGCTGTAACTGTTATTTCAGTTTTTGGATGAGAACATTTTCAGGTGGTCTGACAGCCTCAGCACTGTTGCTCCTTTTAAAGGAGCTATGAAACTGAAGCACTTGCAGTGGTTTTTTCTATGAGCTTGTGACAGGAGTGAAACCCCTTCAGTGATCAAAATGTAGCGTCAGTGGAACTTCTGAGATGCTTTCCTTTACTTGACATCAAGAGAAAAAGATAGTGAGAGTACACATATATCAGATTGCACATTCTTGTAGTTGTCTTGTGATTTATGCTGTATTTGAGAGGAAAACCTGTCTTTGCTGTTGGATGTGAGATCTGTGAGAGCTGCTACTGGGTATCTCAACTCATAAGTCAGTTCCCATTTGGACTTGCTTATAGTGAGACTCTTCTTGTGGACTATTACTTAAAACGTAGTACAATTTATTACCTGTGCACTGAGTTCTCTAACATGTACAGGTTTCTAATTCAAGTTCCTGTTTTATTATTTGGATTGTTTGTTTTCAGAATTCCATTATCAAGACTGACGTAAACTTATGTCCTTATATGCTGATTATAAAAAAATATAGGGTGTTTAACATAAGATGGTCAGCATTGCAACACTTTAGCACCTGATGTGGTAGGGTGTATGGATTTTACAGTGTAAATATAACTGTGAATTACATGTCACAAAAAAAGTCATATGTTGCTAAGGGAACTCTTCTCAATTTTTGACTTAGCAAACAGATAAAAAAATAATACCAACAACATGCATTGTACGTGGATTTCAGGGCATTTTCAACAACAACAATAATGCTAGTAATAGAAATAATAACAATCCCAGTGGCATTTCTTTTGTGTTTCTGGCATGTGTTCCTGTTTCTAATTTTTAAGATTACATATTTCTGCATTCAGCTTTAAGAATTGCATACTTATGTACTGGACATCTAGATTTCTTGCAGTTCAGATGGTTCTGATGAAAACTTTGCACCTTTTATGCAGATATGCATGTGCAACATATCTTTGTGGTCTAAAGTGCCTGGTTATTTCAGTTTCAAGTATCTGCCTATCTGAAAAGCCAGGAGTCAACAAATGATACATCTTCTGGTGAATCAGTAGTATCATGAGTTCAATACCATTTAAAATCAATGCAACTTACACTGAATTTTTGTAGTTTTTATGGTTTAATAGTAACGATCATCTCTATTGAGCCCTGAGTGGGGTATTAAATACTAAAAGTCTGGATAATTTCAATGGAATGTTGTGGGGTTTTTTTCCCTAGTCTAGACACAGTTTTTTTTTCTGGCTAGCTTTAGGACAAAACTTAAAAAGATGTTCTCAAAATGCTGAGAAGTACAGGTGGTAGTACATATATAAATGTAGTAGTACGTATATAAATTTAGTAAGATAATTGAGGAAAAGGAGTTAATAGTGATTCTTCCTGGCAGAACTTGGAGAATGAATTTATGACGCTTGCTTCTGTCCTCTACCTTAACATTCTTTTATGTAGTTATTCTTAAATTAGATATAAAGTTGTTAGAGTACTGTGTTAATTTCATGTGGAATTTAGGTATTTCTGTTTCTATTTTGCTGTGAAATGCCCCGTTCAAATTCAAGTGCCATTATCCTTATTTATCCATTCTTAAGTAAGAATTTTACCACACTTGTTGGATACTATTTCATGTAGTATAAGAACAGAATATCTGCCTACAGTTGGTACTGAGCTAATAATGTTCAAAGTGTACATTTTAAGTATTTTACTTGCCCACCAGGCTGAAGGCAGTCAGTCAATTAAAGTACAACAGTTGATTTTCAACCTAGTTTAATCTGAAAGACATCCTGATTATGTGATCTGCTCTATGATGAAAACCAAAGTACGGTTAGTGGAAATGATTTCATATTTTACATCAAGATTTTGTACCTGAACTAAAATTCAAATGGTGTGTTTACTTCAATGAGACATCATCATGTGGCTGCACAGCTATGCAGGCATTTCTGAAATGGCCTAGTGATATAAAATGTTATCTCTACCTGATTTTATTTTCTTCTGCTGTCACAGTAAAACCAATAAAATAGATTTTAAATTCCATCCTCTTCTGCTTCTATATCAAACCCTTTGGATGAGACAGCCTTCAGTTTCACTTCACACTGAAAATGAATGGAGTGTCACCATTATCCTTTACACTGAGTCTCAGGGGATAATCAGTGCCTTATGATTTATGAATGCTGCACTGTCAGAGGAATTTTCACATTGGTAGACTAGATCTGTGTTGAGAAATAGTCTGTAAAACCCTTAGGTATCACTGTGGTTTGGAGAGGGGTATGTCCAATTTAAAGGCAAAAGTTTAAGGCCATTATATGAAGCCTACTGCTTTGTAGGAAAAGTGCAAATATTATTGCTTCTTTCTTGCATCAAGAAGTACTGATAGCTGGAAACAATGTATTCCTTATTAAGAAAAAAAGTAAAAACTTAGTTTAAGATTCTGGGAATTGTAAAGAAATTATTGTCTTGAACCTTGCTTTCAGAGGGAAGAAGACAAGTATGAGGAAGGAGATCTTGTGGAATTAATGAAATTGATGAGAAAACAGGGATAGGGAAAAATAAGATAAGCAGCTCACTGAATAATTTTTTAGTGTTCCTTCTGTGGGTATAGTAAGCAATGTGCAAAGTATGTCTGGAGTGAGAATTCAGTGACCTAGTATATAAGAAGGTCAAAATTTCTGTTGAAAATACATAACCAGTAAGCCATAGGAAAAGCCAAGTCTTTTGTATGTGATCCACAGAAGCTGTTTTCCTGGAAGCATTCAGCTGCAACTAATGAACTGTATTAGGTTAGTATACAGGAGTGTAGGGGGTATGAACATTGGTATATATTAGTGTATACTATATTAAGTGTTTCAAAGATTTTTTTCAAAACTGTTATTTTCCTGCAAGTTTATCATTGGCTCTTATTGACGTCAGCTTTCAAATATTTGCACCAGAAAATGAGATTTGTCTTGTTTTGGTACATCCAGAATTATACAAAATTTGTGAACTTCTTTCATTCCTTTGCAACTACTGGGTCATAAACTTGGATTAGTTTTATAGGATTTGGTATATGAGTTGACAGATGTGATATATGATGACACTTTATCTTTTATTGCTTACACATACTAGTTATTTGGAAAGGATGGGGGCAGTTCCTATTAACCACAAGATGGGATTTCAGTTGCTTATCCAAGTGTCTCTCATTCATTCATTCATTTGCTATCAGTTATAGCAGATATATTGCTTCTTCAAGCCTGTCACACCAATAAATCATTTCAGAGCGTATGCATTTGTACAGTGCCAAAGTGTACCATGAATTTTAAAGGAAATCTTCTATTTCTTTTCAATCAGATGAGCAACGTGAAGAGACTACGGCCACGGCTCAGTGCTATTCTTTTTAAGCTTCAGTTTGAGGAGCAGGTGAACAACATCAAACCTGACATCATGGCTGTCAGTGCTGCCTGTGAAGAGATAAAGAAGAGTAAAAGCTTTAGCAAGCTACTGGAACTGGTATTGTTAATGGGAAACTACATGAATGCAGGTTCTCGGAATGCACAGACCTTTGGATATAATCTCAGCTCGCTATGTAAAGTGAGTTTTGAAATGTCCATGTTAAGTATTACATTCACTTTTTTGTTTTTTTTATTATACTGCATAAATACTCTGATTTAGATTTTTTTTCCTGCAGTTAATTATTTGCTTACTATTTTTTTCCTTATTATTGACATTAGTTGATAGTTTGAACAGTACAGATAATCCATGAATAGTCACTGTAAAACTGGTTTGCATTTAATCACTTTTAAGTTATTCTATTTTAAGGAAGTAATAAAAAACCCAAACTAAATAAGGTTGTGTAAGGACCCAATCACTGTGATCAGAGTAGTTTTGTAATTTTAACATGTCTGAGCTCTTCTAAGGCATCTATTACATTTTAGTATGTTTTAGTACAGTTATGTTTTCTTTTGGACATGAATTTGCTCCTTACGTGATTCTCTTATGTTGCTCAGTTTCATTAGTTTCTTGCTTCTTCTGATTTTTCTTCAATTTGCACTCTTTCAACTTTTGTAAAAGGTATATACAAGAAGGTGTCTATACTTTGCTGAGTGTTAATTTATAATCCATTCTAATGGTAGCTACCTTTCCTGTATTTAGTGTTTTGGTTTTTTTTTCCTGTACTCTCTGGGAGATTACTGAACAATCTTCACAGTGCACATATAGTTCTTATGAGGAAGGAATTATTTGAAACTTTGTGTGTATTCTTTGTCTTTCTTTCTTTATCTTTTTGCACAAGGGAAAGCACAATATGTTAACTTCTACATTCAGTAAACTAATCACCCTTACTCTGCCGTATTTCAGAATAATTCTTTCACTGAGTGTTGAATGTGATACCTATGACATAAATATTCATAAAGAATTAGTTATGTTCTTTCCCTAGTCTAAAGTAAGCATTAAGCATGAGTCATCCACCTAGAGTTAATACAATGTAGATGAAGTGATTGAGTTAAAAATACAATTTGTTGAGGAACATATTCAGAAGGAAGGTACTAAAGGTTCTTAATCCAATTAGGTGCATTTACTTAAGTATGATTTTACAAGAATCTGTTCTAGGTGTGGTTATATTCGCTGTATTTTTAATGCACAGGAGAACAAACATATTTATTAAAAGAATGTGAAGCCAATTGATATAAGCACATTGCAGAGCAGGATCAAAAGTCAGAATTTATCTTGGAGAAATAATTTATTAAGATCTAGGATATGAAGATTTTTAAGATAACCATGGAGTATGAGATATAGGAGAAGGAATTGATGTATATAGATAATGAGAGTATGGGATGAATGACTATTAGTTCTTTTACATCAGAGAGCAGCCATGACTGATCTTAGGAGATACAATATTGATGTGCTAATAGTTAATCCTTCATTAATTACTGATGCATGTCTATAACACAGGCTAATTTTTATAGCTATCTATTGTTATATATCACAGTGTGTTTATTACATGTACCGCAGTGTCACATTGTAGAAATTTTTTGTGGTGTTATTGAAACATCTTTCATTGAGGTTCCCATTACCACAGAAGTAACATATTTTATAACATTGCATACAGTAAGGTTCCTAGAATATATTTTTGGGTTTTGATATACATGTGTTCCGTTTCCTGTTTATTTGGAAAACTGTGTTATTAATCCACTTTTCTGAAGGAAATCATGCATGCTCTGGGAGAGTATATCTCAGCACAGTAGCATTTTGATCTTTGGAAATGAACAGACTTTTCAATACTGTGTTAAGGACTTGGTGCCGTGATATTCAGATGGACAAGTCTTTATGTAATTGTGGCAGCCCTTTTTTACTCCTGTTTACTTTGTGTCTACATGCTTGTATACTTGTCCTGCTAATTTTTTTTATGCAGAACTAGTTCTTAAGTAGTGAATAAACACTTTCATATGTGATGTCATTTTCTATTTATAAGATGTCTTTGATTTAAAAGTAGACCTCATTTGAAAGACTATAACAGAAGTATCTGTCATCTGTGAACTGTTAGTTAGTTAGTGTTAGTGTTTTTACACAAGTTAGTGTAAAACTTAGTGTTTTTACACAAGTAGCTGCAAGTTTTAAAGTGGCCAGGCTTGAAAATAATTTTGTATGTATAAAGAGTCCAGAAAGAAAGGTTTACGCTTAAGAATTGTTGAAGTCAGTATTTTTAAACAAAGAGACCTATGAATTCTTATTTACTGTATTGAGAATTGATAACAGGAACTTGTGCATGTTGAGGTTGTATAGTTTTCACTACATAAATAATTTTAGGCTAGAGTTAATTTTATACATGAAGAAGGAAATAATGTAATCAGTGGATACGTGCATTAGGTATAGTTAGATTTTGCTGATTTAACTTTGATTTTTCTTTTTTGCACTTTCATGTGCTTATTCACAGTTTTATAAATATACCTGTAAATATTGTTGAAATAATTCCATTTTAAAAAGAAATATATGTACTAGCTTTGAATACTGGACACAAATATTGCATGGAATGAAAAAATACTTAGTGTGACCTTTCTAGGAATTTTTAGCAAGGGGGTGAAATAAAACAGCCCATTCCTGTCTTAAAACAAAATGCACTACTCTAATAGTTTCTTTTCTTTCTCAGATGAATAATTACTAATATATATCAATTATTAAAATGGCCATAAATAAAATTTTTCTCAGTGTTTTTACATTTCTTTTTTTCCCCCTGCTCAGCTGAAGGACACAAAGTCGGCAGACCAGAAAACAACGTTACTTCATTTTCTTGTAGAAGTGTGTGAGGAAAGCTATCAGGATGTCCTGAATTTTGTTGAGGATTTTCAGCATTTGGATAAAGCTAGTAAAGGTTTGTGTAACTAACTAAAAGTTTTGATTTTGATACATTACAGTGTCTTGTGTATAAGATGATGCTTATTTTTTTGCTAACAATATTTTAAAAAGAAATGTTAATAGTCAATATCACAGATTAGTAATTTGAGCTACTGCGAATGGTCTTGAAGATACTTATTGTTTGGTCCTCTAACACTTAGTAGAGGACTTCCCATTGCATTTCTACTAACTTATTTTCTAGAACCATTTTCATACTGGTTTTCTTTTAAAACTTCTTTTCTGTTACCAGATCTTAATTCCAATCTTCGATCTTTTATACGGTAAGTGTATCACTCACCGTCTTCTTATTCAGACATGTAGAAAGGCTGTCATGGCACCACTTTATTTTATTTTTTTTCAAAACATGGAACAGTTTCATCTTCCCTACATGTATCTTTTTCATGCAACAGTTACACTGGAAATCTGGAAAAATGTGTAGTTTCATCATGCAATATAGAATCTCTGTATAAACACCAGCAGAGTTTTTTGAAATTAATTTCTTAATTAAAAGTGCCTTTTCTACATTTTATCAGTTTAAGTAATTTAAACAGGCAAAGCATACAGGTAGAAACTGATGGTACCTTAGCACTGTCCTTCTCTGTCAGGAAGAAGTGATTGGATGGGCTCAGTTAAAAATTTTTTAGTTTATGTCAATTTGGAAAATATCACAGTTTATCTATAATGTTTTGTAGAGTGTCATCTCATACCTCAGTCAGTCTCCCTGCTGCAAATTACAACTTTGCAAAACCTGCCTCTGATAGAGGACTTGAGATAGTGGTCACTTACATAGAGTTCACTTTCTGCTTCTTAAAATTTCCAGTTTTACTTGGTGTATGATAACCCCAGAAAAGTTCAATTATTTTTAAATAGCTGTCAAATGCTTCAAACCCTTCACCTAAATGCTTATACTGGTAATAGAAACAGTTTCTGCTGTATATTAATTTGGTGTGTTCAGGATTATTTTCAGTGTTAACTGGTCACTGATTTTTTTTTTCATCACTAATATGTTATTGTATGTGTTGTGGTTGAGTCTGTTTTTATCCTTAATAGAAGGCAGTATTTTCAGTCTAGACAATCATCTTATATGACGCTGCTGACTGTTTCCTGGAAAAATTCTGAGATCTAGATCTAGACGGTTCAAAGAGTAGCCAGTAAAATTATCAATTAGCCCAGGCTTTTTGTTCTGTTCTAGGCATCTGGTAATGACTAGTAGAGTCTTTGATCTCACTCAGTATGAGGTAGGATGGAAATCAATGATCATGTTTTCAAGTTTATATATTGAATTTACTACAGCATATTCTAAGATGCATTTTGCATTTCAGTTTGACTGTGTGAAATAGACAGAAGTTTAGGATATCTCTTAACAGATTAGGGTTTCAGCGTGTTTGTTTATATTTGTTTCCCTACCTGCAAAACTTTTTTCTGTTTTTAAAGACTCCTGCTGCACTGGAATTTTGAAAAACCCAGCAGATCACAAAAAAACTGTAACTCATGGGGGTTTTTTAAACATTTTAGTACTTCTGCAAAAGTACATTTTTATGAAGCAAGTTGAATTAATATGCAATGACTTTTGTACAGTAAATTTTTAACAAAGTGGCTATTTTTGCTTGAGCTTAGCAGAAGGTCAGTTATAAAGAAAGTCTGTGAATCTGTTCAGTTACATCCCCTGTAATGGTCTCATGTATTACTGATATGCTGATGAAGTCTAACAAGTTGACCAAGAGAGCTGGAAAATCATGGCAGATATTACAGCAGATTATTACAAGCCATCATTATGGCTACTAGGGGCAGTGATAGAGGGGAAGTAATCAAAAATATTTTATATAGTCAGATATGTGTATTGCAGAAAAAAACCAAAACTTGTTGTGGTAGAACAGACCGTTGGTACTGAGGGCTTAGAGGATTTCCTCCATTCTAAGATATTCTAATTTAGGGTTTAGTAGAAATGATCCATCCTGATTTGCATTTCTGGGAGGCAATTTACACTTCCAGGAAATCTGGAAAAGCATTGGATCCAAATGTTATGTCTGAAGGTTACAGGCTGCTGATAGCATAGAAGGGAGGAAGCCAGCCTTGGTTTTTCCTGTCATCCAGCAGAAAGGTTCTATTCACACATAGGCTGCTTTGTTCCTCAGAGTTGTTGGGTGAAGAGACAACATCACTCTTTTTCTGCTTTTGTATCATATTAATTTATTGTTCAATTTTCCCCTGAACCATAGAGGTAGCATTTTGTTCCAGTACTTCTTGTTAAATCCTCTTCTCTAGCTTTTGTTCTGGCAAAGGTTAGGGCCTTGTGCAGGTGGCAGAATTAATTAAATTCCCTTCATGATTTTACTGAACTTCCTTTTTCGAAGTAATTCTTAAAAATATTTTCCAATAATAAATCAATGAAGTTGGATAAGACTATTCTATTCTCCTATACCTTTGTTGCAAAGTGGTTTTTATTGAGTTGGTTTTATTACCTGTCTGCATATTCATGTCTTCAGATACAATAATTTCACATTTTTATCTGGCATAAAAGTATTATTTGCAGCTGTTCTTTAAATTATAAATCAAAGTTAATGTGGTAGAAAGATGTGTAAATGCCATTTGAACAATATTAACTGAAAACTTGAAGTTGCACCTATGTATTTATACATAAAAATGGAACTATACTGTGCACTTGCAGGTTTTGGTTTGATCATCTCCAAGTAATTGTTTACTCTTCTACAGGTGTCTCAAAACAAGTTTCTTAAAGGATGCATTTTTGTAGAATTCTTCCTTGACATGACTGTCATTGTATCAGCCAGCTGATTTGTAGCATGCCTTGAATTTTTTTGTCTTATGCTTGCTCATTCTTAAAACTTGTCTTTCAAGTTATTTCTTATTCAAAATGGTGAACATTAGAATGTTACAGTGTTCAGCAACTCATTTTCTTTTTATGCTTTTCAGAAGAAACATTCATGCTTCTTTAGTTTCATTAAACATTGTCCAGTGATCATACAGCGAGCTGTTGAAATGGCTTGTAAGACTTCAAGAGCATTGCAAGTGACTGCACCAAGTTAATGGTGATTCTATTGTATTTTATAAATGATTAAATATTCACAGTATGTAAATTAATTGTTGCAGGAAAAATATTTGTTTTAAATCTAATTTTGAGAGGCAAGCAGTAAGGGACATATGACCTGTGCAATTGAAGTTTGCTTCAGGATATTTAAGATTTTTAATTTGTGGGTTTGGTTTCTTTCCATTGTATGCTAAAGTTTTAGGTTTTACTTCTGTAATACTAGAAGTAGATTTAATTCACTGTTACAGTACATGAATTAAAGATACCTTTTTACTTTGAAGTGTAACAAATCCTGTTTTCTAAGTGCTCTTAGATCAGCAGGAAGAACTTTCATTGCAGCTAATGAGCTTACAGATATGACAGTTCCTGAAGATTTATATAATTAAAGCTGTCCTTTCTTTTAAACATAATGACTTCTCTGCTTTTCTATTAGTATTCCAGACAAGAAATATTTTGGTAATTCAGTATAATTTACTAATTTCTTATTTTATGGTATTATGAAATTTTATATTGCATTCATGCAGGCTGGTGTTTTACTTGATTGACTCTAATTTACACAGACCTTACAGGTAACAGTGTATTGAGTCTTTCATATTGTACTAACACTGTAAAACTGCAGATTTTCTTTTCTCTATTAGATATTAACATCACAGATTTACAAGTAACATATCCATTTTCTCTTTTTTGAAATTGAAATTGGTTTTTTTAATAGATAATTAATTTCACTTCAAAATTAAAAAGGCTAGGAACCAAAGTGAAAATATGAAGTTTAACCTATATTAATGAAAAATAGGACACCCCCACCTATAAAAATTAAAGACGTTAGGGCAGCATGAGAGAAAAATAGTAATATATGTATCATGAGAATTCTATATATCATAAGGAAAGGCTGTGTTTCTTGTTAGACAATTTCTAAGGTAATGACAAATTTCTCAGTACTATTAAATAATGTATTTATACTATGCATTTCTTGGGTTTTGATTTGGGTGACAAATTCACAGGCCCTAATTTTCAGGCCATCAGGGTTATATACTCTGTAGGGGAAAAATGTGGATATCTGCTGAAATACAAAAAATATCCAATGGGTTGTACAGAAATCAATTTCAAGAGGAACCTTAAAATGGTGGAAAAGGCAATTAAAAAAAAAGGTAAACGAATTGTGCAGATGTATAGACCTTGAAGGTGAGAAAGCTTAATTTTAATGAGTAGGAAGGTGCTGAAATTGCATTTAGAAGTACATGTAGACTTGTGTATCTTGCTACCTATATACCTCAGGGAGTTTGATCTTTGAGTAACAATATTGGATAGAAGACTGATAAATGTGGCCACTTGTAAACTTTGATTTTTATCTCTGTTAGACTCATATTCATTGTCATTCCATGGTAATAGTTCATTTGGAATCATTATTAACCACTCTCACTGCATATTCAAAACAGTTAGTTATTAACAATCATACCCTCAATTATCTGCAAGTATACAACACGCTGCAGTCAGCACAGCATTTTGTGGTCCCCAAGGAAGCAGGTGATGAGACTCAAGAACTCTTCAGCAAGGGAAGGTGCAACTGGTGCAAGGGTCTTCTTTGTGCTCCCTCCTCTGAATTTAATTTCTTCTTTTATAAGATGGTTTTGTCTCTTGACAAATCGTGGTCCACCACTGTACCGTATCACTGTGTGCTGTGTAACATTGGGGGACCTTGATCCCTGTGCTCAGGGCTGGTGCTGTATCCTTTCTTGGCCATTTTTTCCTGCTTGCCTTAGCAGCTGCTTCTTTCTGTCAGTAGCAGCTCAGGGATAAATTCCTGACACTCAGTGAATTGTCATTCAGGTGTTTCTGTTTTCAGCTGTTTCCCATATTAACAATTTCTAGAGCTTAAACTGACCATTATAAAAAGAGATCTGGTGTCAGACTACTTTTCTCCCAGGAGGCTCTTGAGGTTTATAATGAGTCCAGCAGGCCAGGGCTCTTGTGGAGGTACTATTGGGCATAATTGCTGCAGGATCTGAGGCCTAATACTACTGATGATAGTACTGGTGTACTGGGTACAAAAATGCTTCTACATTGTTTACCAGTTACACTACATTGGTGTGCTCATATTTGAATTCAAAATAAGAGACTAAAATCCTACTTAGGTGCCTTTTTTCATGTGTGAAACTAACGTCTGCTCTGGCTACACAAGGGAAAGCCTGAGTGCTAAAGAGCCAGTGGCATTGTCAAAGCTTTGGGAGAAAAAGATCTCAAAAAGAGTGTTGTATATGCACCTTAGGCACACACACACATACACACACACACACACACACACACACACACAAAGAAGAAGGGGGAGAGAAAAGGCAAGAAAGCCAGAAAATGGCTGTAGAGAAAAGGGAAGTCATTATTTGAAAAAAAAAAAAATAAAGCATAATTTTTATATTTTCAGTGCTGTATGACACTGAGTATATCTAAGTAGATCTTATGTTACTGTTAATGGATATTTCAGACCTTTGCTGGTGTTTGCAGAAACACTCAGTACTTTTCCTCTGCAATATTTCTTTGTTAGTGCTCTAAATCCACCTGAAAAGATTGGTGAGTTTTTACTTGTTGATTATTGGGCTTTTTTTGGCTATGTTTTGTCATTTAACTTTACTTTTAAATGCCACATTTATAATATGATGACAATTTTAGAGAATTATTTGGTAAACTCAACCAGTCCAGTGTGATTTTCACATGGCAAAACCAATAGTACATTTCCAGAATTTTTTTTAATAATATGGAATAATTTTTTTTATTATGCTAGAGGTCAGTTTGTCACTGTTACTGTCTTAGAATAAAGGGGCCATAATAGCACAAGGGGAGTAAAATACCTGTAGACAAGGGGATGAACATCCTGATTAGGATATGGCAATATCCAAGCAAATTGTCATAGTGTGGGCATGTAAGATGTCTGAAATATTGACTGATGCAAAAAGTAGCAAAATGTTTGCAGCAATAAAAATGAGAGAACATGCTAGTATTGCTTCACTCTGGAGAATTATTTCTACTATTTAAGACTAAACAGGTATAGTTTCAAAGCTAGATTAAATATTGTTTTATTTTTATGATCTGGGGATGGGAGAGATGGGAGTGAGAATTCTCCATAGAAATTCTTTGAAAGAAAAAAATATAGAGTACTGTATTCTCATACTGTAAATACCATTTCATATTCTGCATCCTGACATAATTGGCATAAAACTAGAAGTTTAGTAAGTACATTTTTATCGAGTTTTGCTGTGGCTATAGTAATGTTGTGCTACTACAGAATATTTAAGAAACCAAAGAAACAATGGTTTGAGCAATTTCATATCTCTTTATCTGACTTTATTGATATGAAGGTTTACAAAGGAAAGAATAATCCAACAGAGAGAGGTTAATAAGAGTAGCATAAAAAAAAAGAATTTATTGGTAGCTTTGGTTATTAATTTTTTAAATTGTTTTTTCAATCCCATAAAATCTATGTTGGCTTTAGTAAAGCACTTGATATTATATACAATGGGAGAATATTCATTAGAAGGAAAAGTAGAAGAAACAAAATACTGTCTTAAAGGAACATGGTCAAAAAAGAATTTATTGGTAGCTTTGGTTATTAATTTTTTAAATTGTTTTTTCAATCCCATAAAATCTATGTTGACTTTAGTAAAGCGCTTCATATTATGTACAATGGGAGAATATTCATTAGAATGAAAAGTAGAAGAAACAAAATGCTGTCTTAAAGGAACATGGTCAAAAAAAAATTGTGGTATTGCACCAATGAGCGTGTCTGACACAGGGTTAGATAGTTTGCCAGATGAGAGGGGTATCCGGTTGTCATCACTGAGTCACCCTGAGGACGCAGAATAAAAGAAATGAAAATCAATAGCACAAAGTACAAGATCATGCATCTTGATACTGTAATAAGGGCTTTGGTCAAAAAAAAAAAGAGGATATCTTATTGTAAGTTAATCAGATAAGGTATTCCCAGAATAACTGGAGAAACTGTAGTGCAAGAATTAAAGGGCCTGGTGAGTCATCACCTGAAACACTGTGCAGAAATATTTGAAAAGAGAAGCAGGTGAAGAGGCTTCTGGTATAATTGTAATATTAGAAAACCAGATTCAGAAGCCCTAAAAATGAAGTTGTTTTAACCATGAAAAACAGATGGTGGGAAATCTAATTATTGCTTATAAAGATAGCAGGAGCCATTCTGGAAGAGGACTGTGAGAGCTTAGGGGGTATAAGCAGGTGTAAGTAGGAGATTGTTTAGGCACACATGCATTGTATTCAGCAAACAACTTGGCTTTGTGGGCTCACTGACATTCAGAACCCCAGGGTTTGACTTTATTTTTTAACTAGCATATGAGTTGTGTACTTCAGTTTGGCTTGGGTTTATTTCTGAATCCTTTTAGGAGTAGGGGTTAAAGTTAAGGAGGTTTTTTTTCATTTTCTGCCATTCTTCTATGTCCCTTCAGATTTTATACCATGGCTTTCAGAAGCACACAAGAAAAGGTTGGCAATTATTTGATATGATTTTTTTTTGGAAGAACTGGTTATATTTAGAGGTTTGATTTTTTTTTTTTTTAATGTTTTCACTAAATTGAAAGCTGCAAATACAATAGTACCAAACTTAATAGTAGCATATTGTGAACTAGCCTTTATTTGAGACTATCATCAGAAATATAGTATTAAAAGAAAATATATCTGATAGTTATACACTGCTGAAATCAAAGGCATGCTGAAATCTTAAGTTCAAGAACAACCTAAGATCATGACAGAGGACAAAAGCCTCTGCAGGACAAAATAGAGATATAAAGATTCTTGATCAAATATGCAAATGTTCAATATCAAAAAACCTGAAGTACTAGAGTGAAAAACTGGCTTTGCTGGAAGCAAGACCTTGCATATCTCTTGTGTAGAACCTGTTAATCAGCTCTAGGCACTGAGTTATTTTGCTGAGTTTCTCAAATGGATAAAAGAGTGTAGCTGTTACTCAGCTGCTACCTGCAACTGGTGTAGAGGATTTTTTGGTGTGTTGGGCTTTTGCATTGTTTTTAAATTGGTGTTCCTTGCCAGCTTTCATATTTTTGACATTATGTACTATGTGTATATGTCACATTAATTTATACTATGAACTCTTTTATGCAAGATAAATGGTCTTGTGAAGAGTCCAGTCAATAGTTAGATTAGGCACAAGTTGTTGTATTCTGTGTTTCTTAGCATCAGTGACATAAAATGGTATGTGCCTAACCCTCAGATGCATCTCATGACAGCAGAAATATGAATTTCTGTTAAAATCAGGTTTGTTTCTGGGGCTGGTGAAGACTGAAACATGTCTTAGTCAACATTGTCAGCTTCTAATTTTAGCTATGCTCCCCAAACAAAGCAGTTTTTTAACTACCGAAGCCAACTGACCTAACTGGTAATGGTTTTGGCTTACCAATTGCTGAGTCAAAATGTGCAAGTCTAACATACAATTGAGAAACTATTTTTTGAGTAACCAGAGGCTTTAAAAAAAAGGTGATTATAAAGCAATTTATCACATTGCCATGGATCATTTTATAGTTGCCTTAACTGCTATGAATAGGATTGTAGTTCCTGTGCAGCATTTTACTGTGGTCATCTGGGGAGTCTGTCAGACTTTTATCAGAGAAGGATGCATTTATTTTATGTACATAACTATTTGGTGGATGAAATTAGGTATCCACTATAGATCATAGTAGCATCATAGGGATACAGACTTTCTCCAAGGAGTTTTTTTTTAACAATGAATATGAAGGTAACTATACCTCTACAGATGTTTACAGTATATTATGAATGAAATAAATATTTAAAAAGAAAAAAAAAGTCGTCGGACTAGAATTCACAGTGTGTTCTTACATCTTTATATATTGCTCCTATCAAACTTAAATAAATGCTAAGCTGACTTCATAAATAATTGAAAATAAGTTTTAACCAATGGCAATAATATGGATCTAAGAAAGAATGTATGTTAATTATCCTAAGATTACTCTGGTCATCCTGATAATTCAGTTAACTTTATTTACAGGTAATGCATGCAACTTTACATTCATTGCTTCAAATGGTTGAAAGTTATATCCCTCTTTTCTTGGCAAAGAAAATTTACACTTTTTCTTCATCCTTCTATAAATCCCTGATGTTTCAGCTCCACTCCTTTCTTTTTCCTAAGTCCCTGTGTTGCTCTGTTGTACCCTCTCAAATGCTTAGCCAGTACTTTTGCTCCAAAAAATTCTGTTGTGTTTTTTACCATACATAGTGCTTTTAAACTAGAGAACTGAGGTTTAGGTTTTATGCATAGGAGTGTTTAACAGCCCAATTTTCTGTGTTTGAGAATCTTATTTTCTTCATGATAGTTCATAAAAATGTTTGTATTTTCTGTTTTAACAGAATGAAATGGAGAAAAGCTTTATGGTTTCTTAGAATATCTTGAAAACTTGTCCTTTGGTTAATCAGAGGAGACAGACTGGCATATGTATATCTCAGGTTCACTAAAACAGAGAGTTAATTGCATTGCAAAACCTTGGGCATAAAAACAGATGAAAATACAACATTCAAACAGCATACATCTAGTGGGAATGAGGAATCTGTGTAGGAGAGGAGAGCTGAACATTGTAGAGTGACCTTATCTCGCATTGTAATTTGTTCAGTGTGCTTTTCTTTCAGAATTAACAGTGTAGTATGCTGATTTGGGTATGATTTTAACTCTTGGATTTTGGAAACAATAGTTTTTGTTTATTGTGTTAACAGAATGAATGTTCTGTATTTTAGTCTCAGCAGAAAACCTGGAGAAGAGCCTCAAGCATATGGAGAGGCAACTTCAACAGCTTGAGAAGGATTTGCAGACTTTTCCAGTTCCTGAAGATAAGCACGATAAGTTTGTAGCAAAAATGTCAATATCCTTTGAGGCACTCTTAAAAAACAAAACAAATCAAAAATTCCTAAGTAATTTTACTGCATTGCTTTAAATTTTAAATTTCTTTGCATAACTTCTGTCTGGTTTGTAGCATGTATTTTTGAAAAATATGACTTCTTTTTCCTCTCAAAAACTAAATACATGAACAGTCCAATTAAAGGATTTCTCTGAAGTGGAATGAATGAGGAAAAAAATGCTTGCTGTTGGCTTTTACATTGTATATGAGTTTTTTGACTTAGTAAAGAGAAGTTATAATAGGAATGTTAAGCACTCTAGTGTTACATTGTATTTTTATGTCAGAGTCTCTTAGAAAAATATGTCTGTCACCCTGTGTCTGTTTTCTAGTGTATGCATTACCATTGTGAATGTTTTTCTACATGCAACCACAGAACCAGGAAATTTCTGTTGTTTCAGAAATGAGATTCATAGCCCGTGAAAACTGTTTTCTGGTGGGTTTTTTTTGCCAAAATTCTTTTTCTCACTATTTGTTCCAAATCATGCAGCCAGCTTCACTGCCTGCCTTTCATGAGAGCACCTTGTGACGTGAAGATAATTAAACTGGGCAAAAAAATAATTATTTTACTTAAACCTCTCTAGCAAATATTGGCCATATATGCTTGGCACCAACACTAATCTGGAAGCAGAAATACGAGCAGACAGGTTGAAATTTGCTGTGCAGGCATGGTTAGGTTGTTACCTAGCTGGAAGAGTGCTTTGTTATGTACAAAGGCTGGAGAACTCAGGACACAGTCCTCTTGGTTGGTTTCATTCTATTACACAAGCCATGGCAAATGACCCCAAGGCCAGGTGGATGTGCTGGTTCTTCCTGTGTGAGGGCCAGTTCTGTCTTTGTTAGATGCACTGCAACCCAAGTGTTTGCAACTTAGCTTCAGGCCTTCTGTGCCTCCTGTGGGTTATCTTAACCTTCCAGTCTCGTTATTAATGTTTTGTAAGGTTGGGTATTTTGTTGTTGAGTTTGTTCTGTTTAATGTTGGTGTGATGCTTTTTTCTCCCACCTCAGTGTGGTTTTGGGAGATACGATACAGCCCACCAGCATGATGTCTCTACAGTATGAAACACAAGTTTGATCCTGAAGAAACTGACAGCATAATAGGAGAACTAGGAGATGGGTCCTGAAGGCAATTGATAAAATATTGCCAGGAAGTTAGAGGAAAATATATCCATGAGAGCTTTTGGAGAATATTGCTAGGACTGTGTTTTATTTGGAAAATTATATCTAGTCTATAAAGTTAGGAATGGGAAGCACTTGTTAAAAAATTACCAAACTATGAAAAAGGACAAGCCCTTCTTTATCTGTTAGAATATAATTAGACTATTTCAGTTGGAAGGGACCTACAACAATCATTTAATCTGAAATAGTCATGATGCAGGCTCTTCAGATACCCTCTGACTTTATGCATTTTTCTTCTAATGACTAGATTTCGAAGGAACAGTTAGTATACAGCTTTCCTTGGATATGTAGTTATAAAAAAAGATAAAAATTAAATTAGCAAAATTCAGTTGAGAATGAGTAAATCCTCCCAAAAATCTAAGAAGGAGAGCAAAAGAAAAGTGGATAAATAAAGATGTAGTTTATATACATTGTATGCTAATACCAAACATCTAATATCCAAAAATGTTTATGTAGGATGCCTCATTTCCCTTTGTGTTACTAACATTTTGGGCATTTATGAAACTTACTGGCAGAAGTGAGAAGACTACTGTGATAAAAAGTCATCAATTGTATTTAAGACGGTGTTAGTAGGCAGACCTTGTCAATAAGCAGCATAAACTTTTTCCAAGACTGAAGTTCTCTCCCCATATATGAAGATCATTAGAGCAGTTCACTGATCGCTTAAAAAGGATAGTGATCATCTTAGGAAATGCAAAGGAGGCTCTACAATTTGTCTTTTTCAGGCATCTCAAAAGCTCTAATCTTGCTAGAGAAGACATGGATTATCAATGTCTGTCAAGAAGATAAGTCATAGGCATAAAGTTAAATTTGTTCTTTGCATCAGTTTTCTCTAGGGAAAATTTCAGTTGACCTTACTGTGTAATATTTTAAATGGAAGGATGATGTTAAATGAAAGAATCAGTAGAATTATTTTTCTTAATATAAAATAAATAGCAATAAATCCCCAGGAGTAAACAATGGTCACAAAACACTTGAAAAAAATTTCAAAATTAACTAAAATATAAACTTAATGGGCTACAGACTCTTACATGAACTAAGCTAGTTGGAGGCACAAAGGAAATCATGCAGCTGTGGAATCGTAGAATAAATTTGGGTTGGAATGAATCTCAAGGATCATCTGGTTTCAATCCTTCTGCTATAGGTGGGAACACTTTTCACTAGATCAGGTGAAAGCTGAAAAGAAGACCACAAGTTTTTTAGAAGGGCTACAAGGTGTATCTTCAAGTCAGGCTTTGCTACCAAGAAAACTGATGAAGACTAAATATTAAATGAGCATGTATTAATTGAAAGGAAAATGTGATGGAAGGGAGTCATTGTGTGATTTGTAAAGAGAAACTATCCTTTGCAGGTCTATTGCAGCATGCAGATAAAGGTAAGTCAATAGAACATAACTGAATTTCTATTCGTGTTTCAACAAGGTGTTTTCACAAAGACTTATAAGGAAAGAAATTTCTTAGGTTAAAAAGTGTTTTGATTACTTTTTTTGGTTTTGGATCAATAGCTTTGAAAAAAATCCTCACATCAAAGGGAGATACTGGTAGATGCTGACAAAGTGGCAAGTGAACTTCAGTGATTATAGACTGATAGATATGAAGGAGAAACACTATATTAGAACACTTGGGAAAAAATCTGGTTGAGAACAAGCAGAAAACATAAACAACAAGATACTGTAAAAATCAGCAATACTCTTATGTCATCAGTTCTTCCATTACCCCTTATGTCATCAGTTCTTCCATTACTACTGTTACTCGAAAACAGTAGTATGTATCTATTGATGTGGAAGAGAATGGTGGCAATGAGTAGCAGCTAGCAATAGGTTATACAGAAGGAATGTTTTAACAGAGTAATACTCTGATTGTGGAACATCAAAAAAGTTAAGAAAATACAGTAAAATACTTGTAATTTTGTATCCCATGCAGGAGGAAAGAGAGGAATATATTCTTTGTGTCTTTAAATTACCATGGGTTCATCCCATGTGAAATATGATCCAGCAGGTTAAAACACACTAACAGAAATGCTTTCATGGACAACAGACAATTAAACTGAAAATGTGAATGAATTTCATATAAGGCCTAGATAGGTGGCTAAACAGTAGCCTAGAGGCAGCTTTAGCTCAGAAGAATGACTAACATACATATTGCTAGAAACTGAATATTACATCACTTGAATTATCATGCTATATTTGCCAAGTTTTGTTTCCCTTGTTTTTCCTAATTGTTAGGTATTGACTGCTGTCAGAAACTGGCAAAATAAAGATTTGGTCTTAGAATAAATCAGTACAGGTAAAACCAACTCTTCAGATCCAATTAGTAACCTGAGACCATATGCTGAAGTCAATATTTATTTATTTAACATTTAATTATTTAACATTTTATGTAACAGTATGGGGGTGGGTAGGGGTAAAGGAAAGGAGATGTAAAGCAGGAGATAGTCCTGGATCCAGTGGTATGCTGTTAGTCTTTTTTCACCTTAGGCTTCTTGGTGATGGTGTGTCCTGAGGTGGTTCAAAACGTTTCACTATTTATACATTTTAGCAAACAAATAAATCAATGCTCTTTGGCTACACAGTTCTCTTACCCGTGCTCAGTCTTTTGAGTCTTTATTTGAGTCTGTGTGTTTCTTGGTTCAGTGGGTTGTGATCTTTCCCTGCCAGAATTGCCTTCTACCCAACTGGAGCTGATTTCAACATAGTTGCTAAGTTTGCTTTCCTTGTGGGCATTTCTACATTTCCATGTAGAAATTCTGCATTCTTTGTGTCCATTATCAGTGGTCTATTCTTCTCCTCCAGCTTTGTTACCTTCCCCTAGGTCTGAGATAACACCCAACAATTCTACCACCTTTATCTTATCTTGAGTTCCTGTCACAGTGGCTTAATTTATAGTCCCTTGGAGGCATATTTGGGGAATGGCATCTATCCCATAACTTGGGATGATCTTTGCTTGACCAGTGATATTTGTATGTGCAGTTGCTTCTTTACACAAATTTCTACAGTGGGAATTGTTATCTGTGTGCATTAACCAGGATTTGCTACCCAGATCTCACCTCTGCCATGTTAGAAACATCCTGTCACTCCCTCTGTGCTCATCTCATGGCAATGTCCTTCTGTGGCCTAAAGAGTGCTTGACTCAGGCAACTGTGCTCTTTAAGTCCTTACACCAGCCATACTACAGATTTCATTGTATTAGACTATTCAAATACAATATTTTGAATAGTAAATGTTATAAACAGAAGTGTACCCTCACCTACCACCTGACCCAGCAGAGAGACAGCAATTTCTAAACAGCATAGTTGCCTATGATTTCTAGTCATGTCTGTGAACACACTAATTAAAGCTGCTCACTTTTAGGGAAACAGGAGCTTCAATAAATTGCGAAGCAGAAAAGGTTTTGATGTAAAGGTTAGATAATCCTGCACAGCGTGATGAAACCTGGACCTGTCTTTACTTTTATTTCCTATGACAAGGAAATCTGAATGGTGATGATGTCTTGAAAAGCATGCAGCTCATAAAAAGAAACCAGCAGGAAGTCTTAAAAAAGAAGGATATTACTTTGTAGAAAATAATATTTCATCCTGAGTACAATTAAGCTCCATGGACAAGCAGGCCATTACATCCTGTCGCTAAATATCACAACCCAAAGCCCCCTAATGAACTGATTAGCATTCTTGTTTCTTTAGGAAGTTAGAGACATGCACAGTTGGTCCACTCTTTTATTGACAAAGTCTGTAATTATGAATATTTCTCCTATATATTAGATTGTGTTAATTTGTGAGCCATCATGTGTATGCTAGCTGAAAAGAAATAGTTATTATCTCAATTCTTCTGTTTCCTTTAATTAGGGAAGTCAAAGAATATTGAATTTATATTGATCTAACGTATTAAATCCATCGAGTGAAATGTTCCATAAAAAGCACAGTGAACAAAATACACTTGTACATTCAAAATAAAAATTTAGTGGGTTTAGGAAGAGTATTTAAATTGCATATTAAAAGTTTAATTAAGTGATTTAGTCAACATGCTGTTTATCAGTACAGCTCCCATCTTCTGATTTTCCAAGCAGCAGCTGAGAAAGTTTGAGCTTACTGATAAAAGTGGTGTTGATGGTGTTCTTTTACAGAAACTTATGGAACTAATACTTGAGAGACAATCAGCTGATTGCTGCTTTTCAGCTAGCAAAAAAAGCCCTTTCTTTTGATCAATTAGCTGTTCCTTTGCCATTTAATTTGATTTGTTGACATTGTAGAAAGGGGAGGAAGAAACAGTAGTTAAGTGAGTCAAAGCCTTCACTACCAAATGAGGTAAAAGAAACGCATTTCAGCTGCAGGGAAGGGACTTGCTGCCTCCGAACTGTTGGTTACTTAATTGACCTCATAGTTTGAAGCTCCCCCTGTACAACATAAACTGAATCTGTAAGATGTCCTTGCATCCTAAGGACTTTGTGGATTACAGAACCTTAGCTTGTCAGGTTGAAAAAGGTTGTGTGTTGCTCTTTGGTAGAGGGTCAAGATGTTAACTGTGTGGCCAGGTAATGAGATAGGGCTTTGGCAACCAATGTAAATTTAATTTAAGTCTATACTTCTTTTAATATCTGGTCTGGACTTAAGGCATATATTAAAACTAACACTGGTTTTACTTGTAATATATGATACATGCACAGTGAATGCAGCAGCTTTGTGTGATACAAATAGCTGCCAATTTGTTTTAGTATTACAACATAGAGATAAGTAGGAGTGAATCAAAGAGAAGGTATTATTTGACAAGTACTCTTCAGAAGGTACTGATTTAAAAATCTAAACATTTATATGTGTTTCTTGAACTATTATTTCCAGATGCAGAATTTTTCTGTTGAACCTTGGTATATGTATTTTTCAGACAATTGCAATTATTTTCACAAAATGTGAGAAATCTTTAACAGTCCAACAGCATTCACACTGCTTGCTCTTAGTAGAAAATAATTTGTTGAAATGGTTTGAAGTGACCACAAAGCCTTTTGCACCAGTCTTCAAAAGGTTTGCCATGTTTTGTGGAGGCTGTTGTCATCTAGTATAGCGGCAGTCTCAGTTTGCTTTTGAAGATTCTGCTAAAATACAAGTGGTGAATACTGGGGTCTTTTAAAAAAGTGTTTAGTAGAGATTTACATTATTCATCATCTATTCTAGGGTAACAGCTGCTTTTACTTAGCTTGCTATGCTACACTATATTAGTATTTTATATACACAATGTATTAAAATCAGTATAAACTTCAGACAAGCAATTCACTGTGAAAAAAGGTGCCAGAATGTGCGAGACCAAACACACAGCAGTTAGAAGTTTTGCCACAGATCTTGTCTGAGCCGTGCAATGCTGTCCAGTTGCATTTATTAGCAGAATGATCTGTAGTCCAGTGACTCCGAAAAGGCAGGTCATGAAGTAAAGGCACTTCAGAAAAAGTTAACAAATACCAAACTACTTCATTTTGTTTTCTTCCTGCCGGTGTTGCAGCTCAGCTGTACTTCTGTCTTCATTCATCCAAAACCAATGAATTGTGTAGTTGATAATGCATATATTTCAACCTGTTCATAATAATTACAGTTGGGATTGCTGTACTCAGTAGTATTCCCTGTTGTTTCCAATTTAGCTAGAGTTGGCTAACAGAAGCCATATTTAAGGAGAAAAGGAAGAGGAGTTATTAAAAGTACCTAAATTGAGGCACAGTCCCAGTAGAATGCCAAGAGCTTAGAGGTATCCCATAATGCACCAGATGGGAAATAAAAATCTCAGGATTCATCATGTCTGGCATTGAAATATTAGATAGCAAAACATCTTGCCAGAATACTGTATTTTGTGCCTAAAATTATGCATCAGATATTCAATGGGAGTCAGTTTTCAACAGTATAAAATCAACCAGCTTATGTGGACTCTATTAACATAGCTGTAATTTTAGCTTAGTGTCTTGAAGAATATCACAGAAATTTTCTCTCACTTCCTCCACTCCCCAGGATTTTTTTTCAGGATACTTTTTGGAATTTACAAGATGAAGTCTACATTTTACTGCTAATTTCAGCCCTTTTTTTGTTTTGCTTCCTAGAAAACTAAAAATAATGGAGTGTTTAATATCTGGCATTTATGTAGAGAGACAGCAAAACTAATTTGTCTAATTTTCCTTTACCCTTCAGTCTGTGGAAATAAACACCCTCATAATTGCAAAAAACTATATTTGTTCATAAGATCTGTTAATAGTCAAAGAATAACAAATAATAAGTATCCTAAATTTTAGGATCAAAATTAAACCAAATGTAGAAATTATTTTTTCTAGTTTCACTCTTTTTTGTTGTTTTGGTTTGTTTGTGTTTTTGTGAACTGGTGACATTTCTTTTGATGGTCTTAGCTTGTGTTTTGTCATGTCTTGTTTCACATAATCCTTTTTTATATAGTCCTTGGGCAGCATTTATAGACAAACCTTGCATCAACTTTCTTTGCTTTCCTACCATTAGCTTTTTAAGAGGCTGAATAATTTTTTAAGAATCTTGAGTCTGAAGATCAGTTTCCTGTGTGCTATGCTCATCACGGGAGTAAAGGAGATTCAAATTGATGTAGAAGAGGGCTGGCAGCATCAGTTCTCTGTGATCTGTTGCCAGCCAGTCAGCACAGGCACTCTGGAGCTGCTTATGAGCTGCATCTTGTGAAGTTACTAAAAGCATGAAAAGAAGCTTGTACTGGCAAAAGAACCATGTTGAGAAAGGCTGAAATTGGGTGGTTGATGGGTGATAGAAGACGTATCTTTTTAAGTTGTTGAATCTTGACTTTAGTTAATATTTTTTCACAAGACTGTCATAGGGGAGGTTGTTCTGCACTTACATAATCAGCTAGTAGCCATTAGTGACTAATTAGAATATTGTGAAAGTACATTATTTCTCCCTTCCTGCGTATATCTGACTGAGATCATTATTGTGTGAATTTCTGGCCTGGATTCTAGATCACAAAAAAACGCCCAGGAACTTCTTACTTGTTATTTTTAAAGCAGCCTTAACAAACCAGAAGGACTCTTAACAGTGCAACTGAAAGGGAATTCAGCTTCTGCACAAAACTAAAAAAGGAGTCCATTGCAAAAACCTTAAAGAGTGAAAACAGTAAACCAGCTATAAAATGTTAATACGTACTGATCACTAGTGGAGTTCCCCAGGGCTCAGTATTGGAGCCAGTCCTGTTCAGCATCTTTATTGATGATCTATACTACAGGATTGAGTTCACCTTCAAGCAAGTTTGCTAACAACACAAAACTGGGTGGGAGTGTTGATCTGCTGGAGGTAGAAAGGCTCTGCAGAGGGATCTGTGCAGCCTGGGACGGTGGACTGAGGCTGGTGGTATGAGATTCATTAAGAAAAAAAATGCCAGGTCCTGTGCTATTCTGTTGGTCTAGATTTTCATGCACTTGATTAAAAATTCAGTGCTTCATAAATTGACCGTAGTGTATTTATTCTGTAGTAGAAAGTGTACAAACACAGTAAATTCTCTTTTGCAGTAGCTGAGGTGGGCAATTGAGAGTAAAGATAAAATGGCTATTTCTTGTCTTTTGTGGCATTCACTACAGCAGAAAAATAATGGAACATAAATATTTGTTTAGCTACCATTCCATTAAAGTACACACTTCCTGAAGTTGCCCAACATAAAGAAATGGCTATGTAGAATATTTTGTCTATGAGCTTCTTTGGCAAACTATGTTATTGGAAGTCCTGAATAAACATAGGGATTTTTATTTTATAAGAAATATTTTGATGCTCTTTATAAATTGCTTATCTTTTATATAAGTAGTTTTGTTCTTTTCACCTCTAATTTAATTGTGTTGACATTGCAAATAGCCATAGAAAAAGCATAAATACCTAATGCGACCTTCAGAAACATAAATATATGCTTTGCTGTTACAATGAAGTTTTTTATCTTTCATTATTTTTACTTTTAATGCTGTTTATCAATATTTCTGGTTTTACTCTAATTTTAGCAGGGTCTGTAGTATTTATTGATAAAGTATTCAGGTTAATTATTGGTATCTGTACCTAAATTCCAAGGATACTGTAATTTATATACCTAAGCATTTAGCTTCAATAAGGAGACGATACTAAATAAACTACATGTGTGCTTGAAGTTAGATTAGTTGCATACATTTCATTTCATAAGAAATTATGTAGTAATTGAATAATGTTTAAATTTAAAGTGGTTGAGATTTAATGAAAGTCCCTGAATTTATTAATAGGCCTAGTATACACAGTAAATACCAGGAAGCATACATGGAAGGAATTCTTTTGGTCCTTATTTGAGGAAATAAAAACTGTGTATGACATATAAATCAATGTTAAATAAATGCAGTGTTTTTGATTGGATTCACTGAGTGTTCTTGTAGCCTTAACAGCAATGTACAGCTTCCTAGTTCATGCCAAAGAAGATTTTCAGAAACTTTCACGGATGCATGAGAACATGGAAAAACTCTATCAGAATGTGATGGGGTATTATGCCATTGACCTGAAGAAAGTTTCCGTGGAGGAGTTTTTAACGGACTTAAACAACTTCAGGATGATGTTCATGGTACAATATGTTTATTTTATACCTAATGTTTCTTAGAAGTTATATTTTGTAGTCTTATCTATATGAATGAATTTGGATAATAAGCTGATTTGTGTCACATCTGGCTTCTTATGATTACATAGCTTAACTTACTGACTACACTCCTGAAGGAATAGTGTATGAGCATGAGTTTTGTGATAAAATCTAGAGGAATGATCCAACTAGTGCTTATAGATCTAAAGAAAGAAAGACGGAAAGAGTCACTTAGTCATTTTGCCACCTACTCCTCATTGCAGCCTGGTCATTACAACTTATGATTACAACACATGTATTTAGTTTGCTTGCATGATTCCCAGTCTTGTTTGGTTTTACTTGGTTGGTTGGGTTTTTTAATGACTTCAGACAGGTCTGAAGATATAGGTGGAGAAAATTCCTTCTTTCACAGGTACTGAGAAACAGTTTGAAATTCATATATCCATCAGTTTTAAGGAAAGCACTTAAACTGGAACCCATATTTAGCAACCATTTGGAACATGTAATGATTACTAAGCCTCTGCTGCTTCAGAGTTTCACAACTAAAACCCCAGATACTATTCAATTGCAATAATTTTGCTTGACAAGTTACATATGCCAGATTTTTGGGAACAGGGGCATTGATTGTGTTTTCATAACTTAATCAGTGCCTAATAGGAAATTCAGTAGTCTGATTTCAGAATTAATAAATATTACAAAATAGTTGTATTACTTCAATTTCTGATGTTTAAACCATACTTCCCATGCAAATGTTGTAGAATTGTAAACACTTAGGTTCATGTTGAGTTGGAGGCTCTAACAAAGTGGTTGTGCTTTGCATTAATTTTCCTATATTTCTTCTTTGTGTCTTTAAAATTAGCACTGATGCTAGCCTCTACTTCACAGCAGTTTCGTAAAGATAGATTAATTAATGCTTCAAAACAGTTAGGTATTATTGATGAGCATGAGAGAAGAAACCTTGAGGAAAATTAATAATTCTGTCTTGCAGAGCAGTTTGAAGGCTATATGAAAAAGATGTGTAGATAAGGCATGTAACCCCCTATCATTCAATGACACTAATCAAAATCTTGAGTAACTGCTCACTTTTGAGACTTTTCAGAAAAGATTTTTGAGATGCCTAGCATGAGACAAATGAGCTGATTTTTGTAATTGTTTAGTATTGGGTTTTATTACTGGCAGAAACTGAAGGTGACGGTTATCTTAGTTCAGAAGACTTGTAAATTTAGTGCTGAAAAATCATTGGATTATTGTGAATCCCAAACTAAAAGATGACTTGTCACCAGTAGGTATGGGAGAGGGAAGTTCAGTCAACTTGTTACCATTCAAAGTTGATGATTTACATGAAGTATTTTCCTACTTAGATTTTTTTTTTCCATTCTTAATTAATGAAAATGTATTAAAAAGTTTTAAAAATCTCTGTTTAAATCTGGAGCCCTAGACTTGAGTTTCCTAGCTAACTTTGATTTGCACTTTGTATTTCAGTTTTATTTGGTAGCTGTGGCAACTATTATTGCTCACTCTGTGAGCACCAAATCTAGAGTACAGTTACTTGGCCAGATCCAAGTGAAGCATCTTGCATTCAGAGCTTTAGCTTCCACAGCTAAATTACTGGTACACTTAATGGAACATCTTAGGTATCAGATATCCCTGTTAACCTCCCTCTGTACATTCACAGCATCATGGGTACTGCTAACAATCTCATTCCTTTCCTTGGAAGGATAGCTTTCATGATGAAGAAAATGTCTAATGATTAGAATTTTGCTCCAGTTGTAGGAGAGGGAGCAAACACACATTGAGCTAACAGCTCTTCTGTCCAAGACTAGGCTAATCAGGCTAATCATAGGATATAAAAGACCTTTGCTCCTATTGGCATTAGGTTGCTCTTCAGCAGAGACATAACTTCAAGAACCAGAAGAAGAGCAACCAAGTAAAAGTGTTCCCTAGACTCTGTTTTTCTTTTATATGAAGCAAATACTTAAATAAAAATTAGAAATTACCCTGGAAGTCGCAAGAGAGAACCCAAGAATGCCTCCACTTTGGAAAATCTAGGTCTTGGCATTCCACTTACATTTCACGTTGAAAACACATGGGATATGTAGGATAGAATTTGGCCTTAGGACATATTTGTAGGAGAGTTTGACTGTCTAATCTCGTGTTTTAGTCAAGAGAGATGCATACTTAATTCATTTAGTGGAATTTGGAGAGCTGTCTACCTGATGTCTCAAAGGAGATGTAGCAACAGAAGTACATGGTATCCTGGAGAAGTGTCTTAAATAGTATCCAAGACATCATCAGCCTGAAATTTTAAGCTTTGATATAGAATTTGTGTAAAATTGGTTTCCTGTTAGAGAAAGGCTGGGGGCAAGGGGTGATACTCCAAAGCATCCAATTTGCGCTGCATATGAAGGTATAAGCTATTAAGTAAGTCAGGCCCACTTGTTCAGTGTGATTAAAAAGAATAGACATCTACATTTGAATGTCTGTAGTCTGAGGCTGAGTCCTACTGATATTATTTTTGGGGAAAAAGTAGGTGCAAAGTAGAAACTTCCTTGGTCACTATTAGGAAAGTGTGTAATTTCTGCCAGTATTGTACGTGTCAGTTACCAGGTCCCATTTGAATTTTATCCAGTAGTTTATTCTACAGAATACCCAGTCTGAAAATCAGCAAATCATTTGTCAAAATTAATTCAACCAAAATTTTTAGAATTTTTTTGGAAGCATCTACCCTCTTCCCCCTGAATCAAGAAATGCGACAGAGGTGACTTTGGTGGAGTCATTGTGAAAGTACAGTTTTGCTTTGTATAAAAAATCCAATTTATTGTCATTTTTCATGATGGAAAGCTTATTCTTCTTCAGTTATCCAACACAAGTATTTCTTCACAAGCTTTGTGTGATTTTTTTTGTTTTCACCCTCTTTTGATCACTCTGTGGCAGTGATGTTGCAAACAGTGCCTATGTGCCCGTCCAAGTATTGCTGTAATTCATATTTGTCTATATTATGTAATACTTGCCAGTCCTTTTTTTTTTTTTTCCTGAGTTCAGTCCGGATGGTTTCCTGCTAAAAACAAATGAGACATTAATTATCCCTACAAAATTGCATTTTTTGCCTCGGACCTTGTGAAGATGTTAACCGTTTTGTAAGAGGGGACGCTAATATATTGTCAAAGACAGGGTTCTATGTAGCTGTTCTGAAAAAAATCAAATTTCTGCAATGAAGAATAGGTGCACTTTAATGCAAATGTAGATTCTTAGAGTACTGAGAGTTTACCAGTGCACATAGCTAACACTAAAATAATGAAAACCAATGCCAAAATACTTTTGTTAAAAATGTATTGAATGTAATAGTTCTTTTGCTTAAAGTCTGAATGCGCAAAATTTTTTATTTCAAAACTCTGAAATTCATTGTTCTGTTTTAGCGTCACTGGAAGTTTTGGAGTACATACTTATAATTCTGAATAAACAGTGTTGTATAGATATTAACCAGAATTTTTAAACCCAGAGAATTAATGCATATGATGGTATGAGTAAGAAAAATGCAAAACTGTTACACAGGCAGACTTGGTTTGCTTGATGTAATGGCAGCATGAGAAAGAAGAAAGTGTTGAAATTGTTTTAGAACTACAAATGGTAACATACATTTTTGTAGAACAAGGTGGTTTAGACATTTTGAATTTTTTCCTACATTAACATGTATATTCTTAAGATGCATTTCTTGCTGAATTTATAATCCTCATTTAGGGACAATTAGTATGCTTTTAATGTATTTATTCTGTATTTGCTTACTCTTCTGAATAAAATGTTCTAAATGTGGAATGTGAAATACTTGATTTGATAAATTAAGGTTAGTTAGGGGTTACAATTTGAAAGCTTTTTTCTTTGTTTTTAAGGTTCAGCTTTGTTTTTGCTAAGACTTCCATTTTAATGGAACTCTATACTTTTTTTCATAGCAAGCAGTAAAAGAAAATGTGAGAAGAAGGGAAGCAGAAGAAAAACAGAGACGTGCTAAAATAGCTAAGGAGAAGGCAGAAAAAGAAAAACTAGAGAGACAACAAAAGAAAAAACGCTTGTTAGAAATGAAAACAGGTAAGTGATGTAGAAAACGCATTTGACTAAGCATTTTATTGGAAATAAATATTCTATTTTTTCATTATCTGAATGTGCTGTGAGAAAAAATCAAAATAGATGAATGCTTTTTCACTGATTAAAGTTTTCAGCAAAGAGGTGTTTAAATTTTGGGTTTTTTAAATGAGCTTTCCTAATCACCAGGGATTTTGAGTTGTTAAATAACTCAAATTACTGCTTTTTATTTTTCTCTTGGAATATATTGAACCTTGTGTGACCACGTGTAAGTTCAGTTATGCTCAAAACCCTTTATGTTACTTGGGAAAAACATTTTCCAAATCACAAAGCCATTTTCTTTAACTGAGGTTACATACTCATTTTTGTTCTTTTATAAGACTAAGCTCTTCCTGAATTACTTGGTATTTTTCTTTGAGTATGTCAATTGTTATTTTAACAGGTCCCTATTGAAACACCTCAGAAACCCCCTCAGCCATGCATTTTAAAAGTTATTTGTGCTATATTGTCTTTTGTACTGAAAGAGATGGCAGATGCTGTGAGTTTTCTGTTACTAAAAGAGGTGTCTGATGATCCTCTATATGTCTGTATTTTATCCTAGACTGAGCTTCTGTAGTCCTTCAGAATGATACATGACTTACTGTGTAAATTGCCATGAGCTTCTCTTTTTCCTTTCCTGAGCAGATCTTGTTAAAGTTCCGTACCTAAAGCCTGGTTGGCACCTTTGGCATAAATGATTATCTGTCTCTTCCAGTTTTCACTAATAGCCAGAATAGGTGTGCTTAGTTTCAGAGATGTTTCAAACCAAAAGTCTTTGGTTCATTTGTATAAGCCTGTCCATGTTTTCAGGTGTGAGTCTAAAGCTTTCTTGTGGGAAATCAGGCAGCTGCTCTCTGAACATAGAAATTCTAATTCTTTAGAAGTACAATTCGAGACCCAATCAAAAAATTACTGGTGACAATCTTTCCAATGCTCACAGAAGATAGAGGAGGGGTAAAGACTAGGAAGGGGTAAAAAGGTGTCTGTATTTATGTGTGGTTGGAAATGTTTCAAACAAGATTTCTCTCAGACATTTCTCTCAGTATGTATGACTGATAGCATTTTGGATGGAAAATTGATAGTCTTTTAGTCCAAGTTAAAGCTGCTCTCAAGTCCTGTTTTTCACAATTTCATGTTCAGTCTTCCCAGACCACAGGTGCCAGTGTTGGAGACTTATGTGTTATATACACGTGTGTATGTAGGCCTCTGATAGTGAACCCTTCCACTTCAGCTGATGTGGCAGGGAGCTAAATACTTGTCCTCTACTTGGCTTTAAGTAGCCTGGGGTTTTGATATCATGCAAGTGTGCAGAAAGATGTTTCTTGTCCTGTGAGTCACTGAAGGTTCGGTTTGGAATGACAGCAGATAGTAGAAAATGGTGTTAGTGCCACCTCAAGCTATCAATGTCTTGAGCCTGATATTGACTAAATTGGCCACTGATGATTTATAAGGTTTCTTGTGCCTTTTTACAACATATTTTTAAATCTACTAGAAAACTTGAATTTTGGGAGTGAGAAAGAAAGCACGTGAAGTAGATTTGTTTGTCAGGGAGGACAACAACAAATGTGCGAAAAATGGGGTTGTTTGTTTTGATGGTTATTGTTATTATTTTGACACTCCTACCAAAATTGTACTTACAGTATTTAATTGGAGGCATAATGTAGCTCTGATTTTTTTGGAGTTACACAGCCAATGGAAAAAAAAGTTTTTTTCTTTCCTTTTTCCTTTTTTTTTTCCTAGCTATGACTTGTTCATTGAAAGGCTGTCTTCTCATTAGGAATCTGTAAATCAGTCATGTCTGATCTGCTACAAAATTCATAACCAGGTCCTCTGTCTGTCAAAATATCAAAACACTCTTACCTGAAGTGTGACTGTGGAGTAACTGATTTTTGCTGCCTATTATTTCTTTATATGGTGACTAGATCACATGTTAGATTTGTAGGAACAAATTGTTATTTCAAACATTAGTCAAGTAAAACTCATTTTTACTCAAGTAAAAACCCAGAAGTTATTTTTGGGGTTTCAAAGAGGTGCATACTTGGTAGAAGAAGAAGGATGAGAGTATATATGCTAAATGGTTCTTCCATATTTTTTTTTCTCATTGGATAGATCATAGTGTCTTCTACATCTCGACTCTTTTTTTTGGAGTTATATGACTTTTTAACTGAAAATTATTTGAAGATTAGGAGATTAGGAATGGCTGTGAGTCCCTGTACTATGTGCTACTTCATGATTTCTTAATTGTTTCTCTTAAACTTCTTTTAAACACTCTAAGAAGTAGTAACAGCAATAAAAATCAAAATAAGCAACCAAAAAAAAAAAAAATCCCACTTTACTGGGCTGACAGTCATTAGCAGCACTGGTTGTGCTATTATCGTACTATCATACCATTGTCACTATAATTGGTTCTTAGTACCTATCAATCACTACCTCTGCATAGTCTGTTTTAACATCTGTGTCCTCAATTTAATGTCAGTATAAAATCCCATGGAGCTCATACTGTAGTGTTGGTGATGATGGCCAGCAATGATGTTCCTAGTTGACAAGATGACATACTGAAATTTCAGGGGTTTTCTGCAAGGGAAGCTAATATGGAAATAGATTTTTTTTCCTACTCTACCATCTCAGTTTCCTTCCCCACGCACAGTTTTGGATCTTATTCTTTTATAAAATGGTTTAGTTTCTAGATAGTTCAAATCCTCTTGTCCATCTCTAGGTTAGAGTATGTAAAATGCTTCAGGGTGTGTTAGTTTCCCAGGCCAGGGCAATGCCTTTGGTTTCCTCTTGCTTAGCTGCTCCTCCTTTTCTTGTGGTAAAAGCAATCTTTCACAGTACTTGAGGTTCTGCCTTTATTCAGTGACTGTTAATTGGCCATTAGTGACTACTTTATGATTCTGGAGCTTCTCTTTCAGCCTATACTTCATACCTTTCAAGACCTGAGGTGCTATCCAGTGCTTAAACAGGATTTGTATCATCATCCTAAGCTTGTATTGTTAACCACTGATCTCATTTACAACACAGACATCTAACCTTCCCCAGATTCTGCTTTGTTCTTGAAGTCCTTTTCTTTGGGTTTCTTCATCTGCTTTTGGAAGCTGTTTGAGCAGGGTTTTGTTGCCTATCATGCTACCTTTGGCTGCATGAGGTGGAGGAAACTAATTTTGCATAAAAGTAACATACATAACACTGCAAAAGTTTTTAGATACTTGGGGGATATTTGCTGACTTTTTTGCATTGACAAAAACTTAATATAGAATCATAGAATAATAGAATGCTAGGGGGTTGGAACGGACAATAAACCCCCAACCCCTCTGCCATGCGCAGGGACACTTACATCATAAAGTTATATGTAACAAAATATAAATTCTATTAAAATGTACCCAGTATGTGACTTGAGTCATTGATTTGCATGTAGCATGATAGGACTGTATGCCAGTTTTGAATGAACTACAACCAAAAAAAATGAAGACTACAAAGGTCATATTAACCTAAAAAGAAAACTAATCTGGATTAAAGGTAACTCTTCAGTTTTAGTTTAAACTAATTTCTTCAGAATGAAAACAATAATTGCATTAGTGGTAATAGACATTTATGACAAATATGAGTTCCAAGGTAGTCCTGTAATATATTGGCCTTTTCACAAACTGTAGTAATTTTTCTTAGCTTGTGTTGTGCCTTTGATACGCAGGCGACACCTGAGTCATCTAGATCACAGGTATGCTCTGTCATCCATGCTTCTACATCAGGCTTCTGGTGCCATACTGTTGCACCAAATTCAGTGTTGATGTGGTCATTTTCTAAAATTAGATAAATATGTGCATGTTGTGATAAGTCTTTATGAAGTTTTAAATTAATTTATTTTTATATCTCAGATATAAAGATATTAATATTTTATAGTTTGTGAAGTGTGTAGTGTTTTATGAATATGTAGTACAGCATGTTTTAGAAAAACATGCTGTACTGAATATTTTAGATAGACTTTACAATATATATTTTAACCTCTGCTAGCAAGACCATAGATTGCTGTTATTATGTGGAATCTTTTCATTTGCCCTCTTGCAAATTGTTTTTGAGATTTGGACCTGCAACCCGTGTCAGATTTAGGCACCTCTAAACTGTAGTTTGCTAAAAGTCTCTATCTCTACTTTAAGTCTTCGCAATACCTTCATGTCCTAGTGGTCACAGCTCAAATAGTTCACTGATAAAGAAGGCTGTGAGTTTTCAGTTTACATAGTAAAAATATCAGCTTCATTATTTCCTTTCAGCTCCATCTTAACTTGAAAAGTAAGTGGAATGCAGTAAACATTTTGACTAAGTAGTGAGTGATACTTAGCATTTTGAAATTTATGTTAATAAAATCTGTCCACTAAATATTCTCTGGACTACAAAATTATATTCATCATGAGATGGTTAACTTGCTTTTCTGAAGCCAAATCAAACTATCACACACTACCCTTCCAAAGGTAAATAGCCAGTGAAAGGGGATCTTTATGTAAATGCCATTTGTCTGCATACTATTAACATTCAGATACATACTTTCTGATGCTGTTCAGATTCTTAGTAGAAGCACACCAATCGATTATTTTGATCTTATCAGAATGTAAAGAATTCTATAGCTGAGATAATAGCAGCTAAATTTATTGTAATATAATTGAGAACTCCATCATTGTGGCATCTTCACTATGTCTTTCTTTGAATAATATTTAAGTAACAAGACACTTTTATCAGTGGTTATTTACAAAGATTGCCCTTTTCTTGCATAAAAGCAGTGAAGTAAGGCCAAAATGGAATATCTGATTTCCAATATAGCATATTAGTTTGTTTTCAGTTGTGTTGTTCAGTTTGATTTTTATAATAATGATCTGGTTTTAAATAAGTTTTAGTTCGTTTAAACAGTTATGATCTTATTTGCAGTCAATTTTGTGGCATTTATTTTTGCGGAGATTTTATATTGTTTATCTCATTTTGGAAAAAAAAAAACAAACCCCACATTCCTGTCTCACAAACTTGCTAAGAGCATTTTAGGCTTTGGTTCTTCAAATATTTACTGCTTTGTTATTGGCTGCTAAGTTCAGCAGTATGAATATTTTCATTAGTTCTGTAGTGTTCTGCAAAACAAAAGGACACCATAGATCCCAGTACTGATAGTTTAAAAAATGAAAGTAGTAAATGTAATTAGGTAATTAAAGTTCAGATTCCAACAGATAAAATGCTTGCCTTTAAAATAAATTAAAAATCCCCAAAGCTATTTATATTAGTAGGTACCCCCAAAGACCCTACTTTACTTGCTTAGCTCAAGTTTGTAAGGCCTCCATTTTATTAATTTGTTCTCACTGGAGTAAGAGCTTCAATATTTCTCAGGGGTACTCCTTTCCTCTGAGGGGAGTAGAGGACTGCAAAAGCCACTGAAATTGCATCATTAGTTTCTAACATATGTTGGCAATTTGTTTTTTCAAAATGTCTGCTGGGATAATATCCTGAGAAAATAGAGATTTTTGGACAATAGTATGTATAGTTCTAGCTTTTGGGAATTTAGGAGTATGTTTCATTCAACTAAATTAGCAAATTTAGTTGTAAAGGGGACAGAAGATCTGACAATGATATATATGAAGAAGTCCTAAGGATATATTATTAATATCCAACAAGCATTTTGTGTAAGTTATTTTCTGCAGGTAGTTTCCCCTTTTGGAATTTCAAGTGCTCCTCTCTAGTTGGTTCCTCCCTGGTGCTGATAACTTTTTCCTCTTGTTCCCTGATTGCCGCCACTTATCCTCAAACTGGACCCTCTTCACCAAGAGGATTCCTGAGGTCACTTTCAGTTATTTGAATTCATTCTTAAGAATTACTTTTATTAGGAGGCCAGTGGGAAATAACTCTTTTCCATAACTGTGAGTGGTGTAAGCTCTTCCTCCTATGTTAAATCACAATGGCAGAAAGAACAGAGACCTTTTAGAGTTGCTTACTCAGTATTTACTCATGTTAATATTTACTGAACAGTTGGTAGTAAGCCCATGACAATTTTGGAGAGTAGATCTAATTTTTGCATAATGTCTGTTTAAAAAAAAAATGCAGTCATGCAAAAGTCATATATATGAGGAAGGAGATGTGACAGATGTTGGCCACAAATCCACCAGGAAGGAGATATCACTTGATACTTCCCTAAGTATGGAGGTTATTTTTCAGCTACAATTGTATTGTTTTGACAGTAAAGAATAAATCTGGGTAAATTACCAGGAACATCCAGATGTTCCTTCAAGAATAATTGGCACATACATGCTTGAAAAAGGTTGCAGAGAATGATAAAATACAGGTATGTTTAATCAAAAAAAAAAAAAAAAGACTCAATGTGATACATCTGATGTTAAACATCTGCAGAAGCCACAGCAAAAATGAGATACAGCAAAACCTTATCTGTTCACAGAATTTTATGTTTTTAGTGCAAAAAAGTAGAACTGATCTGAATGTATATTAATCTAATCAACAACTAACAGCCACAGGTTGTGCTCTAACAAGATGTCAGAGGTGTTAAGTCTTCTGGAACATGGAGGTTCATGCACTTATTTGCAGCCCATGGGTGCAGAATGCAGCAACTGCTGTTAGTTTGTACTATGTAGAAGCTCCAAAAAGAGCAACTTGTTTAGAAGAAACAATTATTTTCCTTCTGAAAATTTTACTTAGAAGTGGAATCTTTGGAGAAAACTGTTTGTGGAACTGAGGTTTACACAAAGCCCAAGGAAAAATAAATAGCAGCTGTATTTGTAAGAGAGAAAAATAATTAGAACAAACAGAACTGTTGAAAAAATTAAGGGTCAATAAAGTAATGTCTGTAGATGAATATTCTCATAAGACTTGCCATTTATGGTAAAATTTCTCAACAAATGTGAAAACAATGCTGCAAACTTAAAGTGGCATTACCATGAAAAACAA
The DNA here is from genome assembly GCF_017590055.1 of Onychostruthus taczanowskii. Taxonomy (NCBI): domain Eukaryota; kingdom Metazoa; phylum Chordata; class Aves; order Passeriformes; family Passeridae; genus Onychostruthus; species Onychostruthus taczanowskii. Next base: position 902,543 of record NW_024499906.1, read on the forward strand.
TTACAATCTCTGGAGACATCTTTGGGATTAAACATCTCTAACGTTTGTACAGATAGTAGGTTTTGATTTGAGTAGGCATTTCCTACTCCAAATACTACCTCACATCCCCTCTGTAAGGAGGTAGACATCAGAGTCCTCTAGACTCTCACTCTTGCTATATGATGCTTTTATTCTTTCAGGTTTTTTTCTGTATCATCAAAAGTTTCTTTTCTCAAGTTGCAGAGGAGGAGGAATAAATATCCTTACTAAAGCATTGGAGAATATGCTTTATTTTTACTTTTCTTAGTTCAAGGTTGTAAAAGAGCCAAGAACCTGCTCTGTAATTGTTGGAAAGCTAGCTGATGGGAAGGTCATGTCTCTGACTCTTCCTTCAAACTGAGTCTGCTGCTGCTTCTATTACCATGCTGTTTGGTAGGACGCTTATCTTCACTCAGCAATACCTCAGTGGTTGTACAGAAGTACAGTCTTGTTACTGCATACCAAAATATTCTTGCTCTGAAGCTTGCTGACTAAAGTTACTTGATTTCTCTGGCAGCTTCTCTCTATTGAAGGCTACTAAATTCAAACACAAAGTCTTTCAGTCATGAACAGTTGGAGACCAAGAGACCATTCTAGAAATGTAATTATATATTTATCCTGTCCTTTGTATAAATGTTTGCTATTGGCTACTAGTGCACAAAGGATGCAGGGGTAGGTGGCTGTTGTTCTGATTTTTCTGGGTATTCTTAGGCATTTACACCTACCCAACTCAAGACCAAAGGGTCTTTCCCACCCAAAGCTGCCCAGAAGTTTTCCTTAGAGTAAGCTCAGTCACGCAATCCAGTCAGAACTTTATCACTCCACTCATGAAAAAATACTTAACCTGAAAATTTTCTTGAGCCTCTCATCTCTGTAGCACAAGTTTCAGTATGAGCAATGATTGTGTATATTTTCTAATTTAGTGCCTCTTTATAAATTTAAATGGAAACAGTACTGTGCTCAATAAGCTCCTTCAGAGGCACACAGTAACCAGGAGATAAGATGTTCGCACACACCCACACAGGTGATTATATCCAGCTCCATATATTCTTTCAAGAAGCTATGTTCAATTAATAATGCTCCTATAGTTGTTCTTCCTGTTTTCTAAATGAAATTGTAATCAATTCATCTCAATAATAGATGTTTTTATTTCCCCCTGTGAAACAAAACTGATGAAAATACTTGGTTTTGGCTAGTCTGGAAAGCAGATTGGTCGTGTTCTTGTCAGTGTCATTGGAGTTGTGACGTGTAAAGAAAAGGGGAAACTCCTTAATAGTAAAACATGTTGACTGACTTCTTTGTATGTAATCAATAGTTCTTGCTATTAGCTGTCCTTTCAAGTCATAACCTTAGATAATGTGAGTGTGTAAGGCTGATCTGTTTTAGTTATAAGTGGTTAAATAAAACTAAAAGGGATTTAGCATTGTTCTCAATTTCGCAGGCTTTTTTTTCCCCACTAAAAGGCACAGCATCCCAAGCGAATAGGAAAAAGGCTATTAAAAAGATTGTGTCTTTTAAGTGGCTTTTAAAAATATTACCAGGTAATGCAATACAAAATGCATTTCTAGACTATTCTGTGTAACAACAATCCTGTATTGTGGAGTTGGTGAGAGACTAGGTGTGTGTGCAAAAGTCAGTGGACTTAGTGAAAAGGTAACCTCTTTGTAATCAGTTTGTGCTCATTGCCTGCTGTCCTCTCTGGGCATCTCTAAGATGAGTCTGGCACAGTCCCCTTTATACCCCACACTGTTCACCACAGGTATTTATATAAGATCCCTCTGAGCCTTCTCCTTTGAGGCTGAACAGCCCTAGCACTCTCAGTGTTCTCATGAGAGATGCTCTAATCTCTTTAGCGTCTTCGTGGCCCTTGACTTTGGATATGTTTGTGTCTCCCTTGTACAGGGGTGCGAGAGCTGGACTCAGCACTGCAGATGTGTCTCACCAGTGCTGAGAAGAGGGGAAGGATGCCTTCTTGTGACCTGCTGGCAATGCTTTCCTTTGGTCATTGTTGCCACAGAACCACAATACTGACCCGTGATCAGTATGTTGTCTACCAGAGTCCCCAGTTGTTTTTTTTTAAGATACTTTCCAGCCAGTTAGCCCCCTATCTGTGATCCTGGATGAGGTTTCACCTCATCACATACAGGTCTTTTGTTGGAGTTCATTAGGATGCTTATGTGTCAAACTTTTCAAGGTTCTTCTGAATGGGTCAGCCATTATTTTGAATTTTGCATGATATGCAAACTTGATCAGACTGAACTGTATTCCATCATTCGGGTCATGAACAAAGATGTAATAAATATTATCCCCAGTATCAAGTCCTGGGGTGCACAATTTCAAAGGCTTAGCTTTCTGTTAATTCTTTTATAAGTCCAGTTTACCTACATATCTCTCAGAAACACTTGCTTTGAGAGTCATTCTGTGGATCTGGCACCAATATAAATAAAACTGGATAATCTCTGTGGAAAACTCAGTGTGAGTTTACAGTGGCTTTTTTCTGTTGTCATAGAAAGAAGGGACTTATAGACTCACAATGAACATCAGAAATGTTTTATTAGCATTTTTATTAAAAAGCTCAATATTAAGATAATTTCACTCTCAGTCCCATTACTTAAATGGGAAATTGTGATCCAACTGAGATGCAAGAATTGGTACCTTACACCACTGAAGTATTTTTGTATCTCTGTGGTAAAGAACCACCTCTTACCACAGCTTACCTTTTGGTGTTGTCATATGAGTGATCTTAAATTAAATTTGTGTAGGTACCAAACTTAATTTCAACAGCTGATTTGAAAGGGACAGCTGTCTTTCAGACTTTGCGAATGGTGGAGTTTATTTTGAATTTAACTTGTTTTAAGCTCTCTTGGAGCTTGGGACCCTCTTTGTTATTATGCTTAGAGTCAAAATGTATCTATTTCTAAACCATAAAAGCACTCTAGGACAGCTCAACAATGGACCAGTTTATCAAGAGCAAACAAGATGGCATGAAACCTACTCTTCTCAGCTAGATTTATGGAATGGGTGCATCAGTCATTAGGAGAAATCATGCCTTTTTAGATTATACTTGTCAAGGGCTCTGAAGCTATCAAAGGCTTTCTACTTTGTGTTGGGCATAAGTAAGAAATGTAACTCTTCTGATACTGGACTAGAGTGTTGATTTGAAATGTGAGGTATGTGCAGGTGTTTTGCTTTTGCAAGGCCTGTTATGTGTTCTTCTCCTGAAGTCACTGCAATAGTGATACTTTTCTTAAGTTTCATTTAATACTTCTAAATCTAAAAGGAGCTGTCCTTTCAGCCAGTCCATTCAAAGTACACTTGGCACCTGTTTCTGCTTATAACTGTTCACTGGAAATTTTTATTTTCTTACTGTATTGTAACAAGGTTCTTCCAAAATTTTATCAGTGTCAAAGGAATCCCTGTGTTCTGGGTCATGGCTCTATTTTGTGCACTGTTGTTGAAAGTCAGACTGATAGTTATGTATTCCTTTACTTACCTGTCAATGAAGATTATCTGATTGCTGCTATGGCTTTTACCAGAAAAAAATCAAAGCCTTATAAAAAGTTCAAGTTGAAGCCTACGTATCCTGTGCATTTTCTTGACAAAGAAAATCTCTTTATGGCTCTTATCATCCACCCACAATTTCTTTGCAAAATTGTATCTGAGTTTCATTGGAATGAAGACTCAGAGTTTAGGTAGTCATTGCTAAATGACTACCTAAATGTTTCAATATTACATTGAAACTTTAAGGTTGCTTTATGTTTTTATGTTTACAATGTAAAAGCCTTCAAAAAACCTTCTGCCCTGATCATATACATGGCTGAAAGATCTAGAAAGTGTTCACATCATCACTGTGAATACTGCACAGAATCTGGCTACCTCACACTCTGAGACTGAAAAGCTGGAACCCACATCCAAAACACTGGAGCCCACTGCTGCACTGATGGCTTCAATTATCTTCCTCTCCCTGATCTGCTGTTCTGCTTCCTGGAGCCTAAGTCATTCAAAACAACACCATGCCTAAAGTTTTCCTCTTGTGATTTTGTTCAGAGAATGTTACTTCAAGTTTAGATGGAGGCCTTTAGTCAGCTGAGAAGTGCTTTGTAGCCTGCACTAATCAAAATCAGTCCTAACCTTATAAAAGCAAATATAAAGGACTTTTCATGATGTTTTTAAAGTAAAGGTACAACCTTAATAAAGTAAAAAGATGTAACTTCCTTTTTTCCTTCCCTGTGCAAATAGTCTGGAAACATCTTAGCTGTCACTGTCCTAAGCCTGGTAATCATTTGCCTCTGAAATTTTTGTATGTAAATGCACAAGACAGGAGGGAGCTAAACCTGGGAGTAGGCTGTGAAGGGCTTACATTTTAGTCAGTCAAAAATAGGGTGCAGTATGTCTAACTTGAACTATGTCCTGAGCTGAAGAAGAAGAATAAAAGAAACAGTCTGTATTCTAGCAAACAAGAGTAAAAAAGTATCAATTCTGGTATTTGCTGAATTGAGAGGATTAATTCTTAAGATGAGGAAAACAAATCCGTTAGCTTCAGCGCTCCAAGTTTGTTGTTAATGAATATGAAGACTTGAGTGCTGTCATGGAGTTACGTCAAAGATGAAACAAAGATAATTAAACTCGGCTATCCAGCTAACTTTAGGAGTAGCCCTTCAGGTTTTGCATCCTTTTCCTTCTGTAACAGGTATGGAATCTGTAAGGTCTGTTTTTAATGTAGGTATTTGTCCAAGTTGTATGGTTTTAGTTTCACATGAAACTTAGTGTTTAGCTTTAGGAGCCGGTCCTTTTCATTACCTACAGTATAACAAATAGCTGCATGTAGTTGCAATGCCATAAATAAAGGCAGGTGGAAGATGATAGTCAAGATTCCTGTAGCTAAGTCTTGTAAGTGTACAGACTGAGTAAGCAACATCAACAGTAATCATGCTAAAGAATCCCTGGTTTGCTTTTCTGAAACTTCTTGGTATTTTCCTTTGTGAGAAGAGTAGGTGAATAAAGCTTGATTCTGTGAAAAAGGAAACAGGCATATTATTATGTTTTCTCCTGGTAAATGAACTTTTGGAGTCCTGGTGTTCTATGGTTTATTTTATATTGGACAGGTTCAGGAGAACTGTAAAAATAAAACATTTTTCATCCAAAATAAGCTTGTTACAACACTTTTTATAAAACCACATTGCTAATGATATTTGTGATTCTGTCCTGTCAGTGAACTACTGCTCCTGGAATTATGGTATATATAATTTGTTCTTTATAAGCACATGAAATGCAGGTGTCACTACTGACTGCGGTATCTGTTCCTATCATTATAAGACATTATAGGTGCACATGTAAAGCTAATGACAGTCACTGCACTAGAAGAGAAGGGTCTTTAATATTCTTAACATTTTTAATGATGTAATTATGAAATTAGGTAGTTTATATCTGACTTGGCACTGAAATGTCAAGGGCAAGACTTACCGGCTACTTTGGGAAGTTTACTTCTCCTTTAGGTGGTATTTAAAAGACAGTTGTATGAGTTTTAATTAGGTATGATATTAAAAAGTGTTTAAATCTTCTATTCTGCAATTGAGGGAAAAGAGATCATTTAAATCATAAAAGGGTATCTTTCTCAAAGGAATTACTGTGGACTGTGTAGCTATCTGCAAGCCAACCAGGATTCCTAGTTCTATCATGTCAAAAGATTGATACACTTGGCTAATTAGGAAGCGGGTTGGGACTGGTGCCAGTCATCTGCAGCAGCTTGTGAAAGCCGATTTAAAGGCCCCTTAGGAAGTGTTAATATCGAACACGAGTATTTGTGACTCTTGTACTGGCATGGTAGTGATGTTGTGTACAGCTCTCCCAAGGTAATTTAAAAGATTTCTCACATACTGCATGGTAGACTCTCATTTCTTAATCTCCCCATCATAGGCACTTGGACAACATTATTAATGCTGTGGGTACTGATAGTTACCTGCATAACTTGGCAAAAGTTGTCACAATCAGCTGCTGATAGGGGTATCAGAAACCGGAGTTTGGAGCCTACTGAAGTTGTAGTACTGAAGTTGTACGAGTTTGAAAACCAGGCTTTCTACATGGTTCGGGTACAAAGACTGTTAAGTATGTGCTTTTATTTGCAGTGGTTAGCTTGTTTCAGTACATCCATGTATACAGAGCAACTATTAGAGGAGCTTTTTCATTCAAGTTTCAATCTTCTAAATTTATTCTTCTGATACTGTTTTGCATGTCAATGGAAGCACTGATCTAGAATCCACTTTGTGACTACCAGAATATTTCAGATAAGTGTGAAAAATAAATAGTGCACGTAAATGTTACAGCTTTACTACAATAAGTTGTGGGTTTGAAATATTTCTGTTTAATTATTTTAAATCTTCTTTTTAAAAAATTTATTTGATTAGCCTTTTTATAGTAATCAGGGTTTTTTTTATACTGAAAATTGTTACATTTTTAAAATTACTATGAAGTCTGTAGTAGTCTTGGACAGGCTTAAGAGGAAACAGGTGACATGCTGACATAGCCTTGAAATTTTTCTTCTGTTTTTCCTACTTCCTAAAATAAAACTTATGAACTCTTTTTCATAGACATTAATGGTATCATTTTGGTGACTGTGATACTATTCAGTATTGTTTGAATTGCCATTACCCAAAATGCTTATCAGCTTTCCTCCAGCATTCATGTTCATTACTGTAACTAATGGCTTGGCTCAAAATGTCTTCAGGCATCATGTTGGTTTGAAACTATTCACTGACTATATTCATTCTAGACATTAGTATTTTAAAGAATTGCATGACATCAGATGGAGAAAGTTAAACAAGTAACAAAAACCCCCTACCAAACCAAAAAGAAAAAAAAAAACAACCACAAAAAAACCAACCCCAAACCAAACCAAAACCAGAATAAGAAAAAGCAAAACGAAATCCAAACCTGAACAAACAAATAGGAAGCCAAAGACAGTCTTTGTGATTGATTTTTTTATAAGGTGTATTCCAAGCCATACTAATAGGTGTGATAGTCCATTAGTCATAAGAGCAAGCTTCAGTGTAATAAATAAAGCATGTTATAGCAAACACAAAGAAAAATGAAAAAAAAAAAATTCTATATTTCAGTCTTCATGTTGATTCTATACCTGCCATAAATACAAATGTTAGGCAAAATTATAATTTCTCTGCTAATTTTCACTTATTTGGTTTTGTGTGTAGCACTTTTGTCTAAGGTTGAAAACTAATCTGGTAGTACAGAGTATAGAGAAGGGTTACGCTTTGCTGGATAAAAAGCTGACTGGATGGCTGAGCCCAAAGAGTGGTGGTGTGTAGAGTTACATCCAGCTGATGGCTGGCCATGAGTAGCCCTCCACAGGGCTCAGTGTTGGCCCTGTCCTGTTTAGTATCTTTGTCAGTAATCTGCATGAGGGAATTGAGTGCCCCCTCAGTCAGTTTGCAGATGACACCAACCTGGGTGACAAGTGTTGAATTGCTGGAGGACAGAAAGGCTCTGCAGAGGGATCTGAACAAGCTGGATCAGTGAGCCAGGTGTATGAGGTTCAACAAGGCCAACTGGTGGGTCTGGGATGTGTGTCACAGTAATCCCCTGCAGGCTGTGAGCACAGTGGCTGGAAAGCTGCCCAGCTGAAAAGGCCCTGGGGGTGTTGATTGACAGCAGCTGAAAGTGAGCCAGTGTATTCTCAGGTGGCCAATAAGGCCACTGCCACCCTGGTTTGTGTCAGCAGTAGTGTGGCCAGCAGGACCAGAGCACTGATTGTCCCCCTGTACTCGGCATCTTGTTATATGCACCAAGTGGTTTAGATCCTGATTTGCGTATTCACTGTTAGCAATAACTGCTGACTCTATCCAAGATGTGTGTTGACCTAGGGAGTATTGCCCAGTGGGGTATAATGAGATTTCTATCATGGAATTCTTTATTCCTCCATGGAGATTTTTTTGTTGTGTAGTTAATCCCTGGGTTCTGTTCTTTGTCCTCCCATGCATACATACAATGAGGTAACAAGGTTACAAAATATAACATTTTCTGATATGTTTATTAAAGGAAGTAAAAGGAGAGTGTTTAATACCTGCATTTGGTTACCACCTCAGAGTAACATTCATAATTCTTTTGGGGGTTATTATGCACCTGTGTATATTATTAGGCATTAAAAGCATATAAATACACGAGTTGAATTTTCCTGAACTACATCAATTATTTAATATTGACCAGAGGTTATTAAATGTGAACGGAAAATGGTTTTTGATTAAAGCTACATCTGGATATCACTATATCCTATCCAGCCCTATACTGTTCACTCTGCTCCCTGCTGAGAAACAATTTTAACTTTTTATCGCAATAACTGAATAGTATTTTGTCAAATGTAACAAATCATATAAAGGACAGCTCTCGAAAGCTGACATGAGTGATTATTTGCAGTTGTAGAAGGGTACTAAAATGAAAATATGAGTTAAATGACATTTCACTTAAAACTATGCTTGACTCTCTGTATAGAGAAAGAGGAACGTGAAATGAGTGGAATAGAATTTTTTCTAGCTGAATCGCTAGAAAACCAAATCTGTTGTAGTTACTTGCAAGAGAGCAATTCGTAAATATTAAAGTACTGGTCGAAGTTTGAAATTAATTGTTTTAGTAATAATATTGGTATCCATTGTTATTGGTTTTTGTTGCTGTTACTCTTTATGCTTTGATATTGCTATGGTAACAAGAGGGTTCCTTCTTTTTCCTTTACAGAAGGTGAGGAGACTGGAGTGATGGATAGCCTGTTGGAGGCCTTGCAGTCAGGTGCGGCTTTTCGAGACCGAAGGAAAAGGACACCAAGGTCCAAAGGTGAATATTATATTTTAGATTTTATTCTTCAGAGAAAGTTAAAAGCATTACAGGTCCTGTGCTCTAAAATTTAGATGATGTCAGATTTAATTCATTTGCACAATGAGTTTTCAGAGACTGTTGCTTTATGTCAGTAAGACTGGAAATTAATGTACTGAACTTATTCTAGCCAGATCATTATGACAAGACTTTTCAGTACAGCCAAATGTACTTTAACATTTTAGGGCTTATAGTTGTATGGGGGAAGTGACAGTTATCTTGCTCCATAGGTGAGTCTGAGTCAAATTATTTTTCTGGTATATAACCGCAATTTATTCCAAGAAATACCTAACTTGTAATTCTTAAATTCCTAAACTTCTGCTTTGTAATGTTGTAATACTCTGGTAGCATTCGAACAGGTGTTTTATTTCCATTGTTTCTTTGCTTTTGCAGACACACCACAAAATCTCAGTCCAACCACACAGCGGCCTGTGCTGAAAGCTTGTAACCATGGTAATGAACCATATTCATGAATTGCATGCACTTCTTAGCTTAGCTTATGTAGTTGATCTGTGTTTTCAAGACTGCTGTGATTATTTTTTCCGTTTTATACATCAGTGGAGTACTAAACCATATTGGAACTTGCTTTTTAAGAATTATCTGAATATTACATCCTGAGACTATACTTACTGATTCCTCTGCAAAGCTCTTCTACCTTCTGTGGGATTTTTATTTATTTAAATTTTGATTATGTTTTTAAATTGCAGTAGTTTTATAATCCTTAAGAATCATTATGCAAGTGTTTTAGGGTTTATGGAATTGTAAAAGAAAGCAGAGATTGTGTAATGTTTCAAGTGTTAGTTACTAAGTGCCTATTATACTGAATCTGAGAACTTTTGGCATTCATTCTGTGTTTCTTTGTCTTGGTTTTCTTGGTGCTATAGCTGGAATGGTTTAAGCTATTGTTTATCAGTATTAATTCAAAAGGAGTGTTGACTTAACGAAGTTATAGTAAATGTTTATTTGTAAACTACTGAACTATCTCACTGTAATCAGTAGGACTTGTTCTTGCAAGTGACAGTGCCGGTGTGGGTGCCTGTTAGCTTTGTTAGATAGTCAGTCTGCAGAATATTACTATATTGGCTGTGTTTCAATTAAGCTTGAGGAGTCCAGAGTGACTCAGTTGCTTATGACTAGTGGTCTCAGGAAAAAGTTTATATCTGTAGTCCTTCTGTTAAAGAGAAAGTTGAATAATGGGGGGAAAAGATAGTTCTTAGTTTTTAAGCAGATTACATTATTTTTTTGATATTTAAATACACTGCGGGTTTTATGAAGCAGATGTCATAAAATTGATTATATTAATTTTACTTCATGTGTAAGTGTTTATTTTTCTAAGTGAGTGTAGCAAAAAACCCCCCAAACCTGTTGAATTTGGCATATAAAAAACAAAATTGAGGAAAATAGAGCTGAAAGGACAGTTTGTCGATAATTACAGAAATTGAATCAAAGAGAAATCAATTATATTTGACAGGTACTTGTCTAGCACATAACATATTGATATTTAAGCAATGACTATAGAGCACATCTGAATTTATCCTGTAAGTGGTTCTGCTTGTAAGAGCATTCATATTGAATACTGCTTCTTATCAGCACATTCCATCTAGGTAGGTGTCTGTAGACAGACTTGTAGTTTCCAGTTTTCAAATTTAACTACCTTTGGTCAAACATTATGGCCATGTTTCAGATTAAAAAACAAAACAACAAAAACAAACTCTCACATTCACCAAAATTTTAATGCTGAAAAATCTTAGTCTAAACCATGGATAGATTTGTACATCAGATGGATATCACTTGGTGCTAAAATTTGAAGTTCGGACATCTAATTTGGAGAGAAGATTAAAAGTAAACTCTTGGATCTTTTGTTGTTTTTACCAAAGTCAGTTTTTCCATAGAACATTTTGAGACAGTCTCATTCTAAGACATTTTAAAATGAATTCAATGTTCCTTTCACTTGTCTTGTTGGCTCAGAAACAGGCTAGTACAGATCTGAGCTTGATTTTAAGGAATTCATTAGCATGTTTTTGATTTGTTGACACTTGTCACAATGTCTGTGTGTTACATCTAACTATCTTGAGCCAAATAGAGCACCAAACCTGTTGTAGATTATGATGGGTTCAAAGTATTTATTTCCTTTTTAGTAAAAGTATATGGTCATTTAGGTTACATACTGTCTAGAATGAATGGTAGACTGAGTGTCAAAGTCAATTTTGGATAATAATAACCTTAATAAATTTAATGTAGTCAGTCAAGACAGGAATTATAAGGATAAGGTTTCTTTAATTTTCTGGGTTCAACAATGTGTATAATGTCAGTATTGTTCTCTGTATCATTTTTTTCTTCCACTTTATATCTGATATATACATACGTGCTCAATTGTGTGTTCTTTCTATCTATATTAATATAATAAGTGATAAATGCACTATATAACAGTCTATATTACTTATATACCATACAAGCAAGAAGTCTGTGACTTCAGCTCACGTCAGCTTCACTTCTTATGTCCCCAGAAACTGGGATATGTTATTAGACAGAAGTATTGGCTTGATTGTTCCTAATTTGCTATTTTTTTTCCCAGCCTAAAACTTCAAATGGATGCCAAATTTTATATCATGGGAAAAAACCTACTCTCTTGCTGTAAGGCTGAAATGTGTGGAGATTGCTGAAAATCCTTAAGCAGCAGTTCAAGCACTTTCCATGTTTGCTTCTGTACTGGTTTTGGCTGTTTGGGTTGACTTTGTTACTGGTTTGGTTACTGTTTATTCTGCTGAGACTGACAGATTCACTTATAGAAGATGTATTCTATTAATGCATATTGCAGATTCATACCTAGGATTCATCATACAGTCAAAAAGAATTACAATCCATGACTTGAAATGGCTATCCTGAATCCTTTAGAGTAGAGTAGTCTCTGTTGGGCAGGTGCCATCAAGTTCTAACTAATATCTTGTGTTTCAAAACACAACCAACCAAATTAAAAAAAATCTAGCTTCATCTTTATGATTAAAGATATTTCTCTTACAAAAGTGGAAACCAAATCAGATCCAAGCATAAATAGTGTTACAACCCCAAGCTGGCAATTAAGTGCCTCGCAGCCACACGCTCTGTCTTTGCTGGTGCGATGGAAATAGGTAAAGCTCATGGCTTGAGGAAAGAACAGTGTAATAATTGAAATAGGTTAATAATAATAATAATAGGGAGGAGGAGAAGGAGGAGTAAAAAGTAGAGGGAGGGAGGGAGGGGAATGAAACACAAGAGAAAAAAGTGATACACAATACAACAGCTCACCACTGTGAGCCAATGCTGAGCCAGTCTTTTCCTGGCAATCAACATCTCCTGACCAACTTCCTCAGTTTGCATGCTGAGCCTGATGCCATATGATATGGAGAATCCCTTTGGCCAGTTCGGGTCAGCTGTCCCATCTATGCTCCCCCCCAGTTTACTGTGTCTCTGCCCACTGAGCAGAGCACATGCAGAGCATGTGAGCATCCCAAAGCACGGGAACCTGAAAATTCTTGACTTAGGGTCGGCACTGCTGAGCAACAACTGGTGTGTTATCAACATCCTTCAAAGACTCAATTCAAAACAAAGCACTGTACCAGCTACTTGGAAGGAATTAACTCTATCCCACACAAACACGGGACAGGAAATTGGTTCCATGTCTCATGGGACATGAGAAGGGAGAGAAATACAGCCTGAGTGCACACTTTCTCCATAGCTGTCATATAAATGGAAGCAGGAAGGAAATTTTTCTAACCACTGCCAGTGTCACCCTCAGTGTGATGCTACACAAGGTATCAAACTAGCATTTGCTTTTCAAGCTTAGCCAAACCCTGTAAAACAAAGTAATACAGAGAAGCAAGACAATGCTGCTCGGATCTAGGACTGAGAACTGGAATTGTTTCCTTTAACTAAATAGATTGCTTAAGGGAAAAAAATAAAAAAAAAAGAGCAATAATAAATTTAGTGAAATGCTAGCTAATGCGTGGGCCATTTTTCTCTTCATGATTTGTTGAGCTTTCCTGAAAGCTCTGGTAGTATTCAGCTGGTACTTCTAATTAAAAAAGAGTGCTTGTTCTCATGCCACATTCCATGGTAGCAGAATGTGTGTTATTTTATTTTCAATCCTACTGTATTCTTCTGTTATTGAACAGATTGCCTCTTTCTAACATGATGTGTTTAAAAAAACATGTGTTTAAAAAAAGATTAGATATGGCACTTGGTGCTGTGGTTTAGTTGAGGTGTTAGGGCATGGGTTGAACTCAATGATCTTGAAAGGCTCTTCCAACTTTGTGATTCTGTGATATGTAGGTTTTGTCAAGTTTAAATCTGCTCTATTTTTGTGACCAGAATTACCAGTTGTATTTTTAATGCTTGTGACAAGGCCCATCAAGTCACAATATTTCTTGTGGAGAAAAATTCCTGCTGCATAACTAACAGAAGTAATATACGTTAAGAATTGCTAAGTTGTGGAAGTGTTTTAATGCCTTAAGAATGCAAGTAATATGCACTAGATCTTAGTGGCTATAGATACGATTGGTATATATCATTCCCATTCATAGTGGTTTTTATTTTTAAATTACCTACTGAATTACATCTATGTGCAAAACTATGTGTTAATGTTACAGTTTGCTTTAACTGCAAAGGACCATGGACTGCAGTAAATATTGTGGTACATTCTTTTGCTGTAATTCCAATTCAGAACACTGTTTGACACAAGCAAAGTATTGGTATAGTTTTAGTGGTGTGCTTAGGATTCAATAGCATCTAACCCAGGAGCTCTTTTATTTTATTTAGGAAGCAGAAGAAAGCACTTAATTTTCAGCAATCAGGATTTTGCACATTAGAAGATCATTTCAAGCAGCTAATAGCTATGGCTGATCTAAGTTTTTCAGTTATTTACAACAGGAGTCAAGGCATATTTGCAGCTTGTATGTTTACTTCAAGCTACTGAAGTCCAGATATATGGAGCAGCATATCCAAAGCAGGGCAGAGCCCACTGCAGCACAGAAAGCTGCATTATTCACTAAGTTTTTGGTCAGGTTTTGCAGCCTGCATCAAGTTCTCTGCTGCTATGGCTACGCATTTATTTGCTGTAGCATTAGCCAAGCTAATGCTACCTGAATTGCATGAATACAAATTTGAGATGCAGCTTTGATTGCATATAAACACATACCTGAAATGCAGCAGAAAGACTTTATTTTTACAAGCTGATCATATTAAAAATGCTGTGAGTAAAGAAAAGCTATAATAAAATGCAAGCAAAAAAATATAGATTGCTTTTTGAGACTGCAGAGGTTGAAAGAAATCTTTCTGTCACAATCAGTAATTGCATTGTGGACTACATTTCTAAAGGTGATAAAAAGGTATTGTTTCTATATGGAGATCAAACTTCCATGGTAAGAGATGGTTGTAATTGTTATAGCTGTTTGTTCAGTAAATCTATACACAATAGAATAATTTTCATGTCACATCTAGTCTGAAGCATTTTAAAGACTACTGTTAAATAAAACCCTTATGTAGTAAAGTCATTCTGTCCCAATTAAGCATAAGGAAACCCTTTTTTCATGTGTGTTCGCTTCTTTTCATCTCATATTTATAATAGAACTGTCATCTGATATTCATATTAATGTCTCAGCTTCCTTATTTTTGACAAGTGAAGCTGACAGTGAGCTCAAGCTCATCTTAGTTCTTGAAACTGTGTGACCACATAGAGGTAATTTTTATTTCATCATTGTATGTGACAGCAAGCTATGATTGGCATTTCAACCTAATTTTTCCTTAAGTCTGTGTATGTGGCTGTCTTTTCCTCAACTGTATGTAGTGAACATTAGGAAGTACGTAACAGTGAAGAAGCTACCCATAAAGGTAACTTTTTCCCCAGCACATGTTAGTAGTAAAGGTACCCTCTTGAGCATTAGCAGTCCTTCACAGTAGATACTGCTTTCAAGGCATTGTACATGTTTAGTCATGTGATCACAAAACATCAGTACCTCTGGTGGAGAAAATTTTTGTTAAGCTTTGTGAAGTTTTACTCAATAGACAAGTTTTCTCAGTAGAAGACATGGAATAACTGTAGGAACTGTTATGAAAGGAAAACATTTAATAGGATTTCTATTAAAAAATGGTTCTCAGATGTTGCCATTTTAAGACCAAACCTTCACTTCAATATTGACTTCATAGGTCAAGTAAAATTGCTGCTTATTCTAACAGAAATAATTCCCCTGGAACCATCTACTCTGTTTATAATAGTTTTTTTCCTAGCGCATACAGCAGAGTTCAAAGGAACTGACCATAAAAGTCAATTTTGCATGTGTGGAAAGAAAAAATAATATCCAGACAAGGAAAGTGAATTTACACATTTTTATTTCTTTTATTAGAACTATTTCTGCATTGCTGCAGTTGCAAATGTATACCATCACAAAAATATCCCTGAAGAATTTTCATTCCGAAATATCTAGGAAAAAGATTAATTTTGATGCAGTTTTTAGCAGTCTCTCACACTCGTAATTTAACATTAGGAGGAAGAAAATTTCCAATTCAGAAGGGATGGCAGCCAGCAAGAAGAGTTTAGAACGAAAAATGAGAATTTGGGGGGGGGCGCCTTTTCTAACAAAAGGTTCTTTAAAATAAAGACTGATATGGAGAGGTATAAACCACTCATTTATTTAATAATTTATTTATTTTAAAGTGCCAAATGCTGAAAAATGGTTGTAGACTCTGTCAAGAGTGGAAAAGGGTACTTCAAATTAGTTGTAATTGCATATTATTACTGTGAAAATACTGATCTAGACAGAAAAAATATGCTATCTTGCCCTTAGTATAAGCTAAACACACACTGGCAACCTGCATTTAGAAAGGTGAGAAGGAATTGTAATCCTACAAAAAATGTCTCTATTTTATTAAAGTATTGTGAGATTTCCCTTATCAACTCTCATGAGTGAGGTTGCCTGCATATCCTTCACCCTGTGTCTTATCATATAGCATTGTATCTGAACATAATATAGACAAAAACGAGAACCCAAGCTTTTTCAGAGTAAAAATTTTAATTACTACCCTGAGACAAGGTGGACCTTATCATGTGACCCTTTGAAGACGTCAAATTAGACACTTGGAAGAGCTAATTGCTTTTGTAAATATTTTGCCAGTGTTCATTGGTATTAGTTGAATAAGATCACGGCTCTCAAGGAAGGCGAGGACACTTTCTGCAAGATAAGAACAGTAGCAAAGAGGTGACATTTGAAAGCAGTGACACTGTATATTCCATAATTGCACATACCGTAAATGTCAGCTTCATAATTGCCTAGGTAGGTAACTGGATTTCCAAAAGGTACAGCAGGCAAGTTATATATTCAAATCAGTCAGCTGAATATTTATCTGTGGAAAATCTTAAATCTGCAAAGGAGTAAATTACCAGCAATTTACCCATATTTGTCTTTTCATATTTTAGTCACATAGAATTTCCCATTTGAACACAATTACCAAGTTTATAGGTATAGCAAAGGGATTCTCTCACTTCTCAGAGCACTTTTCAAGTCTCTTCCATATTTGTTCAACAAGATTTGAGGTATAAATTTACCAGCCTGTTTCACTTCAGTTTTCTGAATGTTAAGAACAAGTAGTATCTAAACTTCTGCCTCCTTCTTCAGAGGCTTTTAGAAATTTGATCTGAGTAGGAGATTTGCTGAACAACAGCCATAAAGCTATTTATATTGTGGGTTTTTAAAAATAGCTAGATAGAGACACACACATATATATATTTTCTTAAATGGGTTATCTTTCATAAAGAAACCGCAAATAAACCACAAGTGAAATATTAGGTAGGAAATTTTCATCAGCTAGAAATTAAAAATGAGTTTTCTCTGGTTTAAGACTTCACTGGGGACAAAATCTGAGATCCTAACAGAGTATGATTCCTGACCCGAGTCTGTTCTGTGACTCCAGTGATGTCTGGTTAATGCAACATTGTTTAATCAGTCAGCATTCAAAAGATTTAGAGAAAGCACAGAACATTTTTCATTAAATTCTTCAAGCACTTTTCTAAGTCATCTATTTTTGCATGTAAGTGAATGTGTTCTATTAATGTGGTGGGATTTTTTCCGCCTTTGGGAGAATTTTTTTTCTTTTTTTTTCCTAAGTAGTTGCTGTAACAGAACAAAAATGTTGTATAGAATGACTGGAGTTACGTTTCTGCTTGACTTTTTTCTTTATAGCCAATCCTCTGCAAAGGTGCAAACATGCAGAGAAAACAAGTGTATCTTTAACTTCTCCCTTTTGTTGGGGTGGGAACACTTGGAAGATTTACTTTCAAGTTTTTGAATACTCCAAAGGAAAATTGGCAGTTCAGTTGTATCAGAATTAGTGCTTGTGCCTGTAAGTTACTTGATAAATCCAGTATCTTGTTTCATTCAAAAAATAGATGAGTCTTGTGTATTTCCACCATACATGCCTAAGGCAGTATCTGCATCAATCATCTAGCATAATAATCGGAATCCTCAGAAGGCCTTTTGGTAGCTCAAACCTGGAGATCATGAGTGATAAAGGAAGGAAATACAGGAGTCAAATGCAGCTCTTGCTTGAATGGCAGGAGGAAAGATGATAGCCAGGCTTCCACTGAATGATCTGGAATAGTGTGAGCAGCTTGGTCTGCAAATCCTTTTTTCTTATGGAGAGGTAAGTTACAAATCCAAGATGGGCAGCTGCAGTTTAAGTAATTTCAGGAAAGAATATTTGGATTTTGGAAGATACTGGGCTAATCAATCTATTCCCTTTCAGCATGCACTGTGAAGTAGTTTGGCTCTTATCCTTGGCATGGTAATCTTTTGCTTTAAAAAAAAAAAAAAAAGAAAGCCAACAACTTTTTAAAAGCAAAAGTGTTTTAACCAAACCGAAAAACTATATGAAGTCTATGCAATTTCCTAGATGATTTTACTTCCTGGAGGATAACTAGTGTATGCTTCTTTCTTTGAGAGACTATAACTGTCTAGTTAGTAGCATAGTCTTTCTGTTACAATAGTTTGTCATGATGTCTTCAAAAGACTTTGTTTGTAATGGTGATGGTCTTTATTTCCATGGGGGAAAGAGTTTTTATCATGCTTTTTTGTCTCCTGATATTGTCTAACTCCATATACCAGAGAAATAAAAGAAAAGCTGCTTCCTGACCCTATAAGCTTGACCATATTTGCCATAGGTGTTAAAAAAATCTAAAGACTGGGATTTGGAAAACTAAGAGTGAATTTATTCTACACTATTCAAGCTTGCAGTTCTTGATTTTTTCCCTCCTTGTAGCATAGCAAAAATGATAAAATAAGAAATTGAAAGATAACATCAAGACTACTTAGTGTCATAAACAGGGAAATGGAATGAAATCTCAGCAGATTTTCAGCACAGGCAAATAATTATTCCAGAGGTTTTTCTTTTTATCTGTTTTCTTAGGCTTTGAGCCTGTTTCCTTGTATTTGAAAAGAGATGAGTGTACATGGTGCATTATAATACAGTGCACATAAAAATACTTGAATTAGCTCTACTTTGTGTACTTGAGGCAGGATAGCTTTTAGGTCAGGAGCAAATTTGGATATCACAGCCCAGTTTGGGGGTTTCAGAAGATATTTGGACATCTGTGTACTACAGCTAATCGAGCTATGCAGTTTCAGAAGCATGTCCAAGAATGTGGCAGGAATCATTACCATCCATCCTCATCCATTATGATTACTTGAATCAGTAGACTCACTAATATTTGTTATTACTCACTCTGTGAGTAGAGGTGCTAATAAACAGAAGGGAGCTTTCCAGGGATATAGAAAACATAGTTTAAATCCTCTACTTGAGGGAACAATAAATCTTGATGAACCAGGGTTAAACACAGCTGAGTGAGAGCTTTCATTACTCAGTTTAACTTTGGCACCTAAGTTTTACTGGTCTTTTAGCTTGGTAACTAAATTTATTAACAACAGAAGAAATTCATATCAGAGTTGTGCACCTTAGCCAAAAGGCAGCTGTTTGAGTTGCTACAGTTACATATTAGCCAGAAAAATAAGTTTTAAAGGTGGTGATCTTCCCATTGTTTTCTCTAGGCTCTAGAGAAGGGATCAGAATATAAAACCTATTAATACATAAAGGCTTCTGCTGCTCTTATAGCTTTGTATAAGGTTGATATTTTCTGATTTTAGTTGTTTTTTGCTGTAGTCATAATTACATTTGGTGTTTTTTTTTTTAATGCTGCCTTAATTTCAAAAGCAGAGATTAATCCCCAAATACTCTCAATTCCTTGCCAAAATTGCTTTCTTTTTGGTGCATAAGCACAAAACCATTTATCTGGAGGCATATTCTTATTTCAGTGGGCACATTTTATTGATGTCATTACCAGAGAAGGGAGACTGAATATATATATTTTTTTTCTTCCTATGCTCTGAAATGTAAATATCTCCTGTGATCCATCTTTTCTAAGATAAAGTGAACTTTATGGTATCTAATCTTTCACTCTGCCGTCAGTAGCTCAAGAGCTGTCTGAGTCAATCTAATGCTTCCAAATCTGCTGATTAACTCTCATGAATACAATGCCAAATTAAGCAATTAGGCTGAGGGAGGAGCTTGTGGAGGACATTGTTTTGGTCAGTATTTGGTCAGTATTTATGAAGTGAGATAGAATTAAATGACAGCTATGTCAAAATAAATGCTAGAAGCTAATAGAGCCCTCCATCCTTTCCTCTGATCCTAAACGTTGCGGAGGTGAGTGGGATGTGGCTTTGGTTTTGGGTTGCTTGGGTTTTTATAGAATCATAAAGGTTGAAAAAGACCTCCAACAACATCAAGTTCAACCTTTGATCAAACACCACGGTGTCAACTGAACAACGGCACTAATGCCACATCCAGTAATTTATTGAACACTAACAAATATGGTGGCCCTACCGCCTCCCTGGGTAGCCCATGTCAAATTCTTGCCACCCATTCAGTGAAGATTTTCTTCCTGGTGTCCAACCTGAAGCTATCCTTGTGCAACTTGAGGCTGTGTTCTCTTGTCCTGTTGCTGATTGACTGGGAAAAGAGGCCAACTTCTGCCTTGCTGAAGGTGATAGAGTTGTAGAGAATGATAAAGTCTACCCCGAGCCTCCCCTTCTCAGGATAAACAATGCCAGCTCTATTGCCCTTCTCTGGACATGCTCCAGTACCTCAATGTTTTGCCATTGAGGGGCCCATAAACAATCAGAGGACTTGAGTGCCTCACCAGTACTGAGTACAGGGGGACAATCAGTGCCCTGGTCCTGCTGGCCTCACCACTGTTGACACAGGCCAAGATACTATTGGCCTTCTTGGCCACATGGGCACACACTGGATCATGTTCAGTTACTGTCAACCAGCACCCCCAGGGCCTTTTCCACTTGACAACTTTGCAGCCACATTGCCTCCAGCCTGCAGTGCTGCAAGGGGTTTTTGTTACCCAGGTGCAGGACCCACCAGTTGGCCTTGTTGAACTTCATAAAATTGGCCTCAGTCCACTGATCCAGCTCGTTTAGATCCTTCTGTAGAAACTTCCTGACCTCCAGAAGATCAACATTCCTGCCCAGCTCAGTGTCTGCAGACTGACTGAGGGTGCACTTGATGCCCTCATCCAGATCATCAGTAAGGATGTTAAACAGGACTGGTCCCAGTGCTGAGCCCTGGGGAACACTGCTAGCCACTGGCTGCCAGCTGGGTTTAGTTCCTTTCTCCATCACTCTCTGGGCCTGACCATCCATGCAGCAAAGAGTGCGCCCTCTCTAAGCCATGGCCTGTCAACTTCTCCAGGAGAATGGCATAGAAGACACTGTTGAAAGTCTTAACTGAAGTCTGCGTAGACTACATCCACAGCCTTTCATCAGTCACCTGGGTGATGAAAGGAGATCAGGTTGGTTAAGCAGGACCTGCCTTTTCTAAACCCATGTTGGCTGGTCCTGATGCCCTGGTTGTCCTGCACATGCCATGTGATGACACTCAAGATAATCTGTTCTATAACCTTCCCCAGCAACGAAGTCAGGCTGCCAGACCTGTAGTTTACAGGATCCTCCTTCCCACCCTTCTGGTAGATGGGTGGAATTTGTCTCCAGGCTCTCTTTACAGACATCTACAATTGCACTGAAAGGTAGAATCAAAGCACTAAACACATGAAATGCTTTATAATGTTAATTACTCTGGTAAACCAGAGTAATCAGAGTTTTTAGCTGACCTCCAAAATTAATCTATGTATTTAGTCTCTTTAAGAGATTAAATACCTCTTAAATAGATGCACTGTTTAGAGTGTTTAGGCTCCTCGTAGTGGCTAGAGAGAGGCATATACCCATCCTATACAAGAGTTAGCCTACATGAATTGTTAATAATTGATGACTTCATGCCTCCAATTTAAAGTGCTTGAGGCTGAGAGACCTGATAAGGGTTGTTCATGTTTTAGTTCTCTGTCTGTGTGTATAATAAAGGTAATAAGCAGGACACAGTACATTCAATACTGCAGATGAAACAGTAGCTTGAGTAGCTGCTCTTTAAGTTCATATTCTGTCCTAGGCAATGAATGATACATGTGCTTCTGAGGGGCAAAAAAAATGTAGCTCTCTTACATGCATGCATACAAAATTTACGTTAACTTGGAATAGCTAACTTTGTTATGCTTCCAAATTCTAGTATTTTGATACTTGTCTCTTTTCCTTTACTATAGAGTATGCTTGTGTAATTTGTTTTACACTGCTAGTGCAATAATAATATTTTTAAATCTACTCATGCTTTATTTAACCGGATTAAAAGTAAATAGATCAGTAGTGTGGCTTTAAGTTATGCAGCCTTCCTGGAATGCGAGTTCTTAATTTCAGTGTAAAGAGTAAATCAGGATTGATGTGTGTGTAGCTGCAAACTCCATTTTGGCCATTCAGCACAGAATAAAAAGTACTTTGCTATCAGGTAATCCTTAGTTTTATAATTGTACTGTAGATGGTAGTCTTCCCCTTTCTCTAAGAAATATAAAATCATTTTAATTCTGTGTGATCCATCATCAGGCAACTACTCAAAAAAGTAACATTCTTAAATGCTCTCATATGTCCAGTAGCAAAAATAAATGAAGGGCAGAGTGCATTAAGGGATTTCCAGTTGTGTCTCACAGGGCAGAGAAAACTGCTGTGAGAGAGCTCCTGGGATAGCTCCTACTCTTGCTGCCTTTAGCAATAGCTTCCTGACTAATCAGTCTCTGAGCTTACCCCAGTGCTTTAAGTCTGTTCTTTCTCTGTTGCCAGCTGCTGACTGAAAACAGGACACAGCCAATTACTCTCCGCTGAGCTTACCCAGTCTCTGTTTATCCACCTAACAGCAGTTGCTCTGAAATAATTTTATTGAAAACTTGTTATGTAGTGAGATCTGCTATTATAAAATCTTGTATTTGTTTCAGCGGGGTCAAAAATACAGGAATCTTACAGTCTAAGATTGGATTACATTATTTGGAATTGTTGCTTCCTATGGGACAGAAGACAAAGCATGCTGAAGTGGAATTAATTTCTTCCTTTTCCACATTCCAATGCCCATCAAATTGAAGAAGGGTTATATTTAATATTAGAAATTAAAAAATAAACTGTTAATAACTTTTTAATTGCAGATACTACTGGCTATATCCTTATTTCTTGGTTTGGGTTCTGATCTTCCTTTGCGGATCTTTTTTCTTCCTTTCTATTCACATCAGAAACCATATGAATGATACCTAATGATAGTTTTTCTTGTCCCCAACCACATCTCGTAGCATCCTTATTCTAACCCATTTTTCTTACTCATTTATCAGTCCTATAGAACATTAGCATATTCAACAGAACCAACTCTAGTTTCTAAAGCATTTTACTCCTTTTTCAGTCTGTAACTGCAGGTTTAGCCTAATAAAAAGTGCATTTTTGACCTGTGCCAATAAACTATACAATGTACTGTGGTCTAAAAATGAGAATATTACTTATTATAGAAGTCTTTTACACTCACATTAATAATAAAGCTTTGGTGAAATTATGCATTTTGAAGGAACTAAGCAGCCAGAAAGGCTGCAAAGCACCTTCAGCTGATGTTTTCTAGGAAAGCTGTAGTAACACAAAATATACTTTTATTATTTTTCTAGTAAGTGGAAGTCCAAAGTGTTGCATTTTAAAAAGTCCTAACTGCTTAAAGCTAAATGAGAGACAGGTCAGCAATATAACTTATAGTAATGTGAAAGTCATAAAATATTTTAAAATTAAATAGCCATACAGTTCACATCCTTTTAAAGTTCTGAGGTAAATGTGGTGGGGTGGGATTCAAGCAGTGTATGCTTAGACATCCCATCCAAACTCTGTGGCAGTCAGAATCTGGTTTTACCCAGATACTACTACAAGATGCACTCTAAGATCTACTAGCTCTAGGGTTGCATCATGCAGTCAAACAAGATTTTCTTCGTCCGTACTTCTACAATGCCAGTGTACCAAGTAATTGCAGGGTATTTTTTTCTTATACTTAGTACCTCTTTGCTTTAATTTAGCCCATACCAAACAAATGGGCATTGCTTCTTATTTTTAGTTTAAAAAACTTTATACCCTTAGCCTTCACTGACATAGTGAAAGTTATTTCAATGTTTGCATTACAGTAATACATTTCTGCAAATGATAAGAAAACTTACTTGGTCAAGAACACTTTTTAACAGAAGTACTAAATGTATTTTATATGGAAATAAAGTTTGAATACAATTAATCTACCAGGGCCTGGCTTTTTCAAAGCAAAACTAAACAAGTTAGGGAGAACAATAGGAAAATATGAGAAATGGGAAAGCATTTCTTAAGCTGCCAGTGTGTTTGCTAGTAAGAGTGCACTGCACTGCCTTATGTTCTTGGCTTCAATTGCACATTTCAGCCTTAATTTTTTTTTAGTTATTAATGTAGAATTCTCTTTACATCAAATTGTCTCCTTCAAAAACTAAGTTGAGTGCAATGAAATCTTATAATCTGTTAGTTTTCTTGGAATATCATGAACAAGCTAGTGGAGAAGTCTACTTCATGGTGCTTTGTATTTGAAAAAACAATGCTGCAGCATTGCTGGCCTAAGCAAGATTTTCAGATTTTGGAGCTAATGATATACTTTGCACACTTGCATGAGGTATACTGATGAGAAAAATATGCTGCTCTTCAAGTGTTTTCTTGTGTTGAAGCTGCTTCTCTGCAGTATTAAGTTCTGCTGCATATCTTTAGGACAAAAAGAGCTTGGTAGTTTTCACCCTGCATGATGCTAAAAGTATCATAATTGGTATTTCAATGTCTTTTAACATGTTCATATTTGGTGTATCACAGACATTAAATTTGAGCTTTAAGATTATGCCATTTTCAGTACATATTGAAATCCTTCCTCTGTTTGATGAAAGTAACATTCGTCAACAGATGTTTACCTGTTGTCTTTGAGGAGTTACTTAACTTTGAGGTGTATGAGTAGTGCTGGGTTTGATGTTTAGATCTTAAACTTGCATAGAAGTGGGTATGTGAGAATGAACAAATTCACCCAAGAAAGCTGAAATATCTTTCAATTTACTCAGTAAATCAGTCCAGGCTTATTAAGTCAGGCTAAGAACAGAGCTTCTATCAGCTAAACTTTCCACTGGGATTTATGATTGGAGTGCATATAATAACTCATTACTGATCAATGCACGAGAGATGCTCTCTTGTAATATGTATTCATGGAAAGTATCTGTACTTGTTTTCCATTTAACATTTTTGTAAATAAAATCCCATTAATTATTAACAAAAAATTGAGTCAACCTTGAAACTCCCTGGATCACAGTGCATCAATCAAACAGAAGCAGTGATTTTTCTGGGATTTTTTTTTTTCAAAATAGTTTTCCAATTAATATTACTTATTTCTTCCTTGTTGGCAAATTACATTTTCAACAGTTTAAGGAAACAAGAAATACTGCGGTCTAACCAATATTATTTGTTGAACTGATTAAATCCTTAAAGCAAGTTAATAAGACTGTCATCCAGAGCCACAACAAGATAATATAAAAATTACCTGAGTGCCACTACAGACATTTTTGATAAAAATTTTCATATTTCTTCATCACAGTTGGAGTTTGCCTAAAAGTTTCATTTCTAATACAATATAAATAATTGCAACTAAAACTTGGGGCAGAGGTCTATTAGTTTAAAGAAAAAGAAAAGGTTATAAGTTTTTCTTGTTAATTTTTAGAAATTGTTTCATTTGTGCTCATTCCTTTGATAATTTGCATATGAAGAGAAATATTAAAATCAATTATTTCACTCAAACAGTGGTGCTAGAAATGAGATTGTGTTTTAACTTCTGAGTCACTTTGTAAAACTTACTCTGATAATAGTCATTCTCTTCATGTTAAGAAAAAGAAAATAAAGCACTTCCTTTGCAGGCAAAATCAGTGAAGTATCTACATTTATTACTTTTTCCCTACATACATACAAAAATGTGGCAGGTAACATCATAATCAAACTGATTCTTCAAGTCTTGAAATATGCTAATTTCTTGGGATGGGTATTTGATTACTAGCCAGTTCAGTGTCCCAGCTGTATTAGCATGAGTCACCTGAAGGACTGTTTATAACCATTATTCTGGATAGAGATTGCATTTGATAAACTCATAAGCATTACAAAAAGAAAGTAACAAGTCTATGGTGGTTTCAAAGGTTTAACAACTCACAGCAGCTTTCTGACTTAAATGTGTGGCCCAACAGGAAAAAGCAGCTTGAAGTTTGCTGTTTTGTTTGGGATAAAACTTTTGAAGGGTGCTTCTGAAACACTTTATTTACGTGTTTTATTTTCTGGTACAGTATTTTCAGTTAATTCAGATTCAGCTCAAATTAACAACTCTGTGTGCTTTGGGATAATTAAATTATGTTTTCTCTTATCTTGGCTCACCATGCAGACTGTTGCCCACCCCTATAGCTGCTTTTACTCCATTGCTATAGCAGCTCTGTTATTTAGGGATAAATCTTTTCTTCTTCCCATCAGTTGTTGTGAAAGAAATGTAAGCCACCTGTAAAAAAAAATTAGCATATTTGGAGTGACTTCTTTAGTTTGCTTGTCTGGCTGTATTCCAGCTATTTTGATGTCTGTGTAAGGGAAGGAACAAATAAAGGTATTTCAGCTGTTCCTACTTATTAAAATTGACCTGGATGTGCCACGGACTGGGAGGAAGTGGAACAGGAGGATGAAGAAAACGCAGTTCTCAAGAATCGAAGTGGAAAATGAAGAAGGAGGGATGCGAAGGGCAGCTGAACGGGTGCATGAGCCCAAGCCTGCTGTTGGGAGCATCAGCCGCCACATCGTCCGGGCAACCCAGGTTGCCATGGCGATGGCAGCAGGACCGAGGGATGAGTGCAGCTCCCACTGCCCAGCCCTCCCCTGTACTGCAGCTGCCACATGAGTGCTAGAGACTCCCCAGACCTTGTTCTGGCAAAACACCTTTGTTGCCTGAGCGGGCGACCAAACAAAGCTGCTGCTTGGTTTACAAAGCTGTTGCACATTCAGCAAAGCTTTACAGTCATGGGTGCTCCTTTCTGGCAGTTGGTGAAGAGCAGTAGGGCTTAGAAGGTAGATATGGAAAACAAACACTGGTTCTGCTCCAGAGATATTTGCCATGATGCAGTTAATTTTTTAAAATTTATTTATTTAGGAGTACCGGTGACTACTAATAGCACAGGGTCTAATTGCCTCCCAGGAAAACAACATAAAACTGAAATTGTGCCTGTTATTTGTTATCAGGAGGTCATTACATATTAATGCATTTCTATAGTAGTAGCAAACTTCATTTTTCCTGCACAAGTGGACATTCTCTGTAGTTTCAAATGTGAGTTGGACTTAACTCTAAATGGGGATTTTAAGACACGTCTTTACATACCAGAAAAGAATCCTTAAAATAGCCAATTGCATTCAACCTTAAAAATTTCATCAAAGAAGGACATCATGTGTGTTTGTTTCTGGAAGGTTAAAATTGCTCACAGTTAAAACTGGTTACAGTATTTTTAGATGACCAAGACTTGTATCACCATTGTACCATATCAACCAGCTTAAAAGGCAGAATGTTTTTTCTGCTTTTTTTTCCTGTCTGTGCGCATATCCTGTCACTTGATTATTTCATTCAACTCCAGGAAAACATTTGAAACTGACTGTTAAATGAGGGTTTTGTTTGTCTTATGTTTGTGAATTTGGGAGCAGGGGGTGTTGGCTTTGTTTGTTGGGATTTTTCAGGGGTTTTTGTGTGGTGGGGAGGAAAGGAGAGTATTGTTGTTAAAGCTGTAATGTGATACCCAGAAAGATTTAGTAGAAATCCTAGGCTGGAAATAAATGTGGTAACTCTTCCGTAAGTGAGTCTGTCACTGAACAGCAGGCTGACTGCTATCAAGAAACACTTCTGACACAGTAGATGTATTTTGGGAAAGAGGGGAGTAATGGAATGGGTTATTTGATGGGGAGTCTGAAAACATATTGCCTAAGAGAAATGTCTGGGGTAGAGCTGTGCTACCTACTCTTTTTTTTTTTCCCATTGCTAAGACAAAGAGAAAAAATAAATTTCACCCCAAATGTACATTTTTCTGCATTGTATTGAAAACTGAAATTTCTTTCTGTTTGGCATGAAATATTTGCTTTTCTTGGAGAAAGAAAGAAAAGCAATTGAGAAAGAAGGAGATGGATGTTACTGCCTTTGCTCAACGCCCAGATTACTTCATCATTTAGCCAGGAGATGAGAACACAGATTCAGTTTTGTTCCTTTGTGTGAGAATGTTTGTGAATTTTCTAGAAATAAACAAGTCACCTACCCACCAAGCTTAGCTGGTCTTTTCCAATCTCTGCATGCTCTGAATATCTATGAGTAGTAGAACAGTCCCAATGGATTAAGTCTAACTTAAGTCTCAGTGAGAAATGGGTTTGACAGAGTTAATCAAGACATCCAGACATTGCATTGGATCATCAGCTTACTTTTTAGGTGAAGTGGCAAGGTTTACGGCCTCAGTTACTACAGTTTAGATAACCCTTAGGTCAGGGTATAAAATCTAAGAAGATATAGATTGATCTATATGCCTTTTGTGTGAGGTGCAGGATTTTCTCTGTGGATGATGTGCTAGTAGAATCAAAAGAAAACATGCCTGCAGCCTTTCTTTTCACATCTTTTATACAACCCTTCTTTTTGTAATAACCTGTGAAAACATGCCACAATAAGTGGCAATTTTTTTTATCTGCCTTTGGAGAAACAGAATCCCAGGGTACCTTCCCTGAATACCTTGGGAATAAAAGCTACTGTGTTAGACATAGTTCTCAAGATCATAGCACCAATACTATTTCTTCATGGTTTATTCCCTCCTTTTTCTTTCTTTTCTTTTGGAGTTTCACATTTTGCAACAGGATTAAAATTACCACGCTGACTTCTGAAAAAAGTTGCTGTTCTAATTTCACTTCATATTTTTCCAGATCATCTCCCTCAATGCCCTTTTCTGGGGGCCTTCACGGGAGAAATTGTTTTAAAAGGATGATGAATCAATTTAGGCAGAAGCAAGATAAATTCTCCTACACTTCCATGGAAATGTCTCTTGTATTTTTCTGTCAAATGATCATCAATATGTATTAAGGTCTGGTATGCAAGTACTAACCAGTCATTTCCTGGATATTTTATCTATTTCTATTTTTTCCTTCACTTCTTTTTTTTTTTTTTTTCCATTAGTTATGGCTAAAATAAGCATTGAAGAGCACAGTATATGTTTGTCAAGTCCCTACCATATTTTCCTACACTAACAGAAGGATATAAAACAGCATTTTGCTTAGGGTTTCATCCCAAATGAACATTTCCTTCCTGGTCTGTACATTTTATGAGAACATGAATTCATTCTTTCTTGGGTTTTACATTGCTATGTTAGGATCTTCCATCACCTCAACAACCCACCCATTTCTCTAAATGCATTGCTACAGTTTGGTACATCTAACATAGTGATGCATTAAAAAGAAAGAAAGAAACAAACAAACAAAAACAACAACAAAACCAAAAACCTCCTACTCTTTTGGACTTGCTGCTTGTTAAAGACTGAAGAAATTGCTTGACAATGGTGAGATAACATTGTAGGCATAAGCGTTCATTTGATAGCAGGTGAAATTTTTTGGCTTTCCATAATGTAAGAGAGGAGCCTGTTCTTTAAAAAAAAAAAAAGAAAAAATGGCAGAGCACTCAGAGGAACATCAGAAAGGGAGTTTCAGCCAGCTGATCTGTGTGGCTTTGGTTGGTGTTGGTTTGATTTTTTAGTAGAACTGGATGTCCCAAAAACTCCTAGGAATCAGTCTGAGGGGGTTTTTCTTGTTCTTTCATGAATCCTTTTCACTTTAGCTTAGGGAATCCTGGAAATGTCTTGTGATACTGTGAGTTTTTTACAGAAGGAAAAGTAGAATTATATATTGACCAATTAATATTCTCCCCAAGAGAAGTGCATGCTTTAGTGTTCTGTTCTGTAAGACATAGATGCTAATGGAACTATTTTCTCTGATTTAACTACATAATATTAATACTATAGATCAGAAATAAATTTTCTAAGTGATTTAAATAAGGATTTATTTTAGTCAATGCAAGTATTACCAATTTAAATAATAACAGTGCTATAAAGTTGCACTACAGAAGTATCATTCTTATCTGCAGTGGAAATATAACGTGTTTTTCATCACAAAACACAGATATAAACCATTAAAACAGCTTTCCCCTGCAGAAACACCTGAGCAGTGGTTTGCTGGAAAACTGAGTGTGACAGACTTTTATTTCTTAAGCACACACTGTAACCTGATACATACCATGGTTTAGAGCTTCACACAAACCAGAGAGCTGAACCATTCACCAACTGCTTTAAGCAAAGGAAGATTGCAATTCATTTAGTGATTCAGTTCTTTTCACATCAGCCTTGGAAACTTAGATGTGAAGCAGATCCATGTGTTAAGGTATGTAGCATCTCTGTTGCCACACAATTCATTGTGCCACTTAGTATATCAGTGAATTCTCTAATATAATACAAACTTATATTTGTAACTACTGATGATGTAGAACATTAAAGATCTCCTCTTTTAGTGCAAACATCCTAGCTGAGCATGGCAGGAAAAATGCAGAGTTTATCTATCATCTCATGCTTGGAAAGTCTGAATTTCATTTAAATGATTCACTGTTCAACTTTCAGGTGTAATTACTGTAAGGCCATAATAACAGGTCAAAAAAGCAATTTCTTTTTGGATCAGATGATAGTATTACCTAATAAAGAGAAAATTCCCAGCAAAGTTGGGTGTCAATAAATTGTTGAAATTACAGAGCATGAATCTCTTGGTTCCTCCTCCCATCTTTAAAAATAATTAATGCTTTATATTTCCTGAGTGTTGCTCTGGTGCCAGTATATAGGAAATTCTAAACAAAACCAGTTTTATACATTAACCTTCCTGAATAGTTTATGCGTTAGAAATTATAAAAGTAGAGTGAAACCAGATGGACTGAGTAGAGTTGACAGCACCTTACTGAGTGATGAAATTGCTATTGATTTATGACAAATGCCAGTAAAAGCAGGCAGGGACTGTTTTGTTGCTGTCAGATGAGAACTGAAAGTAGGCAGGTTTTGTTATCAATCATTTGTTGTCGGTGTAAGACAGTGGCAGGCTGCTATAATTGATTTGATAGCTCTGTCTGACTTGAGCTCCAGTGGCCACCACAGATCGTGGCAATGCAGCAGTGCAGAGAATTGACATGAAAAAGAAGTGACATGACTCCTCAGAGGCCAAGTTGTATAATTTAAAGGTGCATGTTTGTCAAAACATTTTATAAATCAAAATTTTCAGACTTAGAGGCAATTTATTGATAGCATGCAGTTTTGAGGTTAGTCTGGAAATGGGCTTATTTTATATTGTGGCATTAATTTAATAGATGTTTTATGACCTAAAAGGATTTGCATGGGTAAAGAGACTTCTTTTTTCTCTCCTTTCTTTGCCTTGAAGAACAGCTTACAGGATTTCATTCAGTTTGGTCTTTTGATGAAACTTTTCCCCTGATATTGTATCTGTCCCAGTTATGCCTAGTATGATTGTAGAATATCACTATGACATTTTGATCCTCTGTAATAAGCTGGGGTTTGTGTTTTAAAGAAATAAAATAATGATGGCTGCTGAAGACCTAATAGGTCTATTGAATAAAGATTTGGGGACTTAATTCTGAGGTATCCCCACATTAATCTATAATGTAATGTCCAGAAAACCTTACTCATTTCTCGGTGAATTTTCAGTTTCTGAACAGTTTCAAGTTTGGTTCCAGCTGAGTTAATTAACAAACACAGATTGTCTTCTTTTCCATTTCCTACAAGGGTAAGGATTATAGAATTGGAAAACACACAGCAGAGAATTATCTTAAGAAATATGAAGTCATGGATACATTCTGCCTCTTCCTTGTTTTAAACATTAATAATACCAATTAGATACGAACTTGATTCCCAGACAAAACTCTATAATGATACTTATTTTATGTATATGAGAACTTGAGAGATAAGAAAGCATCATATACGTTATATAAACAGAGGACTAATGAGCTAGGAAGGACTTGGACAGTTAAGTGTAAAGATCAGGCTTATTTTTAATTCCATTGCTGTGCATCTGTACAAAAAGTCAGTAATTCTCTGTCTGGATCAAGATAAGTATTTTTACAAATAAAAAGTGAGATATTGGTAGTGTTCAAAAATAATTAATTCAACTAGAGTTAATGTAGAGCAGGGCTGCTAGGTTAATACAAATAGGCTGTTTAAGTGATTGAAACAGTGTGACTTGTTTAGTCTGACAAAAGGAAGACAAGAAGAAAGTGTATGTGTACATAGATATGTGTGTGTGTGTAAAATACACACAGATCTGTATTACATGCAATGTAAGTGTATATACAATTGTAATATATGCAATATGTAGTATATGTTTGGGAGGGTAAATGTTGGAGAAAAAATGTTAACAGCATTAACCCAAGAACAAACAGAGATTAGTAACTAGTGCAGTTTTGAAAATAGCATTCTAGTAGGCTAGGTAGTTGGTCCCATTTACATGGGAGCATTAAAAATTGTATCTATTAATCAGCAAGTGAAAGTATTTTAGCATAATCATTGAAAACAATTAAGGAACTAAAATCTCTTCAAACTAGTATCCTATATTTTAACTGTGACTTTCTCCACACAAATTTGCATTTTTCCCAGTCATTTCCTGTTTGCTTAAAAGGCTTATCTTTTTTAGATGAAATGATCTCTCAAAAAGACATGTTCATCAGTTGTGTTTGTATTACAGAAAAAAATGGCAAGATTTTTACACTCCAAATGTCAAATATTACTAGATCTTTTAAATATATATATAGCTTTCCTAATTTATTTCAATTTTGTTAACATCCCCAAAGTCAAAGAAAAGCAAAAAAATGTTTATTTCATTTATGCTGATGGATACTAATTGCAGAGTAATATTATAGATAGGATGAAGAAAGCAAAGAAAACTGATGGATGTAGAGAGAGATCATATTTAATACTATTTCTAAAAATTCCAGTTTAAAGTTTTAATTTTAAAACATGGAAAGCTACTTCAACTACATGGATGTTTTGATAAAACACTTAAAGATAAGACTTAAAGACAACACAAAATGAATAGTGAATTCTACAAGGAACCATGAAGAGACTAAGAACATTGAAACAACTGGGATTAAAGATGTAGGTAGGTAAAGGCAGAAATATGGGAATAATCTTGAAGTCCTTGAGTTTCTACAACTGAAAAAAGTTATAGTGAGGTCACTGTTCCAACTCCTAAATGTTACTCTAGGAAGAGATACCCAGAAACTGTGAGAAAAAAATTTCTGAAGAACTTGGGTCTAAAGTATTTGCACTTCATACAGTATGTTTATCATCTAAAATTTTACCTAGACACATTTAGTGCAAGGCATCAGAACAAAGGTGTAATATCATCCTACAGATTACTGAGCAACTGCATTAAATGTAGAAATACTGACTAAAAACCCTACACAACTATTAACATAGAAAATTATGTATTTGATTGCTCTACTTTTATGCCATATTTATATACAAGAGTAACAGTGTAAATGCAGTCCATTTAAGCTGTAAAATACCCTGAAAGATCTGTTCCACTACAGGTCTGAAACTTGCAGAAGATGATCTGGGTTAATTAGCTGCAGCCTTTAAGACACCATTCCAACATGCTGAAGTTCATGGGTTTGACATAACTGGAGTACTGAAATATCAAAACTGCTTCTGTCAAAGGTGATAGTGCTTAATGATGTATCTCAACTAGTGGTGCCTCTGCATCCTTGTCTCACTATTTATCTGCCTCACTTCATCATTAATGCTGATCTCTATGCTTGTTTCCACAAGCTGTGCATTTCTGTATCCCATGACTCGTTTAATACACTAAGTTCCCTGGTTGAGTGGACTGCTCGCTCATTACAGAGCTGGCACTGCACTGAGGAGGCTGAGACTCAGACTTAAAAGTGGCTGTTCTGCACTCTTGGTATTCTCATTACACTATTGGTTTCTAACCTTTACCTCTTGCCTTCCCCTAAAAAAGTATCTGAAAAAATCATTTCAGTTATTAAACTTGTATTTCTCTCCACCAGTACTCTGCAATTTTTATTTTCCCGGTGCTGCTTTAGACTCCTGTGTCCTCTTAACAAAATTTGAAACAGTTCACTAGAATGTAAGAACAGTACTCTAGCCTCTAACGTAAAGGGTAGAAATTCTGGAAGTTTCTCATCTTTCCTGAGAGACTGTGAGCCCTTTCTTTTTTAAGCACTGCTATTTGACATGAGCAACATAATAATCTTTTCCATTATCTGTATTAAGTAAATAGGAAACCATTATAAGGTAAAATTTACTTTTACATATCCTGTAAGCTATATTTGAGCTTAGTTACAGATGGATAAAATGAGTAGATTGTTTCCATAATTTCACTACTTGGGCAACTTGTTTTGAAGCTACTGTTTTTTCTTAAGTGTACTAATTTCACCTGGATTAGACCATTAACATTTCAGAGAGCATTTCATTAACATTTACGTAGTATCTCATCAGACTGTTCTTTGACTTGATATAGCATGAGACCAAACCACCTCTGAGATTTCCCAAGGTGCTTCTTGCCTCTGAAGCTTGTGTGTCAAAAGCCCTTAGGAACTTGCATATTTTCCAGCTAGAATATAATGATGGGACTGCGATTCAGACAGAGCTTTGAAGGAAGTGTACCAAAAGACACAAAAGGCTCCCTATTTATCTTCCCACTGTGGAAGAATATAAAAAGAATAAAATAATTATGTATGTAGCGAAAAATCAAAACCAGTGGGTGAGCTGAATGACCTGAAAAACTTCAGAACTCATTTGTATCCTGCCCTCAGTGTCCTCTGAAAAAAAGTTAATCTACTTCATCCCCTTCTATTCTGCATTAAGAAACTTGGCTGAAGTTGAGCGTGATTACTTCCTCAAGCAAGAAGCAAAAGGCCCCATCTCCAGAAACTTCATATTCAGCTGCCTTGCATTTGTCAGGGGATAGAAAACAACTAACCTTTCCTGCACTGTGATCTTTTCACAAAATGGCTGTTACTGCACCTATGCAGAGAACTGTCAACAAACAAACTTTACAGCTATTTTCTATATGATGCTGTTACCTAGAAATAAGTAAAGATAAATAGAATCACTTCAAGGTGTCCGTATCTTAACTGATGCTTTAGTGGGGAGGGGAGCAAAGAAAGCTTTTAGTGTTTACCTCTGCCATGTTGTCCATGAATCTGTAGGTTAAATTTTATTTCTTTCTTATAAAATATTTTTATCGTCAGTGGTTCTTTATTTTCTTAATTTTACTCCCGTTTTCTCTAACTTGAACGGTAAGGCCAGATTGTACTGCAGTAGATTATATATTGATAGCTTAATACTTTGTATTTGGAGTTTTCAGGGGATACATTTTTAGCTTGAAATTCTAATTGCATGCATTTATATGTAATTATGTATGCCATTTCTACTTTTTGTGGCCTCATTATTACATTTTTTCATGCTTTTCTGTCCATTATTGCTTTGCAAAAGTCCAATGCAAAAGAGGAGATGGGTAAGTTAAGCAAGGTAAATGCAGAATGTTCCCTTACAAAGGAGAATTATTCCTTTATTTTATTTCTTTGAATTGCAGTTGGGAAAATGTGATTTTTAAGTTCGCTGTGTCCTTTTTCTAGCACCGGAAAACATTTGATCAGGTGCTGATGGCTAGCTAAATCTTACTGAGATATGAAACAATCTCCATCACTCTTTATCTTTCTAAAATCTTCCTGTTTTCCCTTTCACCATTTTTTTCTGTTTTCCTGAAAGAACAGGAGAATATAAACAATGACTCTCCATTCTCACAGTTATTTAAGATTCTGTGTTCTGAAACTTTGCAAGCCTAACATGGTGATCACCTATCACAGAAGTTTTACACTAAGACATTTCACCGGGCCAGTGGACTTTTCTCATCTGCGTCTGTGTGTATGTACATTCACTTAAAACATACATTTTTGCATTATAAATATATTCATATCTTAAAATCTGCCCTTTCCATGCCAAATTGTCTCTAATTTGAGATGCCTGTGAGTTAACTCTTCAAGTATTTGACTGTGCAATTCATTATCTGCTTCTGCATTGGTTTCAGTGTGTTAACATAAAGCATGTCTGTGTGAAGATGTATTCCAAATGAAATGAAACAGCTTTAGAAAAGTATTGTAGGTAGTCGTAGCAAACACTGCTATGAAATAATATACTGTGTATTTATGTGTTGCTAGAAAAGGGTCTGAATGTACTGTATGGATGGTAAAAGAGGGAAGGGCTGTTTCTTAGTGATCTAGTGCTCAGGGACCTGATCTATGGAGACTTTACAGTTAAGAGTCCTAATTCAGGGAGAAAAGCTGAGGGAAAATCTACCAGAAAGGGATAATAATTATTCTTAATATTCCTGTTGTAAATTCTGAGGAGTTAAGAAAATCATCTGCCGTTTTTGATTGAGACTAGTAATTTTAATTTAGGATGGCTAATCCTAAACTATGGATCAGTCATAGACATGTAAAAAACAACTGTTTGAGAATCTATACATTAAAGTATTGTAGTTGGGGATGGAAGTGAATACATGGTCTGGTCTGTAGATTTAAATGCCTGTGTGTTTAATTAATGAAACGAGTGGTTAAATATAGTGCTTAGAAGGAAATTCAGGAGCCAGGAAGAAAACTGCAGGGATAAAAGGGAGAGGTGTTATCGCTTCTGATAGGCATGACTGGCACAGTAGTACATTTTGTACTTCATTTTTGCTTATAAATACATTTTAAGCTTGTTGTGATAGAAATTCTCATAGTTTTAATTACTTTCCTTGTTTTGTAAATTCATTCAGACTTCTAATATGAATATAGCAACCATTTCCAAATGAAATCTGGTTTTTGGTTTTTTTTTTCATGTAGCTGAAGTTGTAGTATTTATGAATACTTAGAATATCACTGTCTGTCTGTTCTACAATTGAAAATGTAGACTGCATTGATTGCAAGGCTTAAGGAGAGCTCTCACTGTGGTGCTGCAGTCGAAGTCTGTTCTTATGTCCTTGTTTTATAGATATTAAAAAAAATATATATTTTTCTTCCCAGAAAAATGAGTTTTAACTAAGAGTTATTTGATTATTTTAGAGATATAAGTAAATTTAGAGTTGCATCTCTTACCTCTATTTATTAGCACTGCAGAATTTCTGTTAATAAATGTCAGAAATATGTTTACTTTATAAAGCTGGTTCACAGATGTAATTTAACTGTTAGCACATGGTCTATCACATCTTCTTATTGATACTACAACAAGAATTACATGAAGTTTCATGTTCAGTGTGACAGATGAGCTGCAGGGGAATTTTTCAACAAATCCATATATACCTTATTAGTGCCCTTACTGTACTCCTTGTTTCTGTTACCCTGATTTTGAGTAAAATAACATGGTTATATTACTCAGGAGAAATAATAAAATCACTTTTTCACATGGCATATAGCTCTCCTTCTTTCACTACATTTAAGAATCATAAAACTTAATGGATAGTTAAGAGTTTATTTAATCTATTTCCCTTTCACATTGTGAGTTCAAGGGTACAGATG
This sequence comes from Onychostruthus taczanowskii, assembly GCF_017590055.1. Classification (NCBI taxonomy): domain Eukaryota; kingdom Metazoa; phylum Chordata; class Aves; order Passeriformes; family Passeridae; genus Onychostruthus; species Onychostruthus taczanowskii. Next base: position 939,572 of record NW_024499906.1, read on the forward strand.
CCATTCTCAATGGAGATTTCTACAAAAAAATTAGACAAACACATCCACACTGGAGAAAAAGAGCAGCATCTTTTTTTTCTTTTTTGCATATTTGTTTCATTTTTGCTTCTTTATAAATATCCAGAAGAAAAAATACTGAATGGAGTGTCTTACTGCAAAGGAAGACGGACAGCACTGATCAAGGCAATAAGAGGCTTATGTGGACTTCTGAAGTACCTTTACCATCCCAGGTTTTCCTTGGTATTTTGCTGTCTGCAGACATAACAACATGATGCATTTTTTCTGCCTGTTCTTGTAGATTAGGGTTTTCAGATATCTAAAAGGAAAAAGGCAACTTATTTCTTGTAGTTCATTGCCTAAAACTGGACAAAAATCTGAAGTTGATGAACAGCGGCGCTAAGGCATAGTTCATAGTTCCTGTTCATACATCCTAGAAACAGCCTGATATATTAACTTGTGTTGAGCAATTCTGTGACACTTCTCTCCTTTGTTATTATTAGAATAATGACTTTAACATTCTTTCAGTTTTCTTAAATCAAATCTCTTCTAAAACATTTATCAAGTGTAGCTGCAATTTGCTTTGAGGTTACTTTAACTAATGCCCTGGTTCTGATTTTATCGGGGCTTTTGGGGAGTTTCTGATAAAAAAAATAAGAGTCAGCTGTGCATTAGCGCTCTGTCACATGCATTAATTGTATTCAAAATGCAAATTTAGTGAATACTGAAGTAAAAGACTAAAAATTGAATGCTTTGGTGGTCTCATCAACTCAAAGCTTTTCTTCTCTTTTGAGTAATGAACGAAGTCTTTATTTGGTCTCCTCCTTATCAGTATACCTAAAGAGTGATTTTTTTCCTTTGTTTGCCAGTTGTTGTGATGTTATTATTTTGTCCTTAAGCAATTGTCTATATTCATCCTTACTAATTCTCTCCAAAGACTGTAGTTTCTGCTTTTCTTTTCTGAATTTCAAGTCATAGAAGTCTTTGTGAATTAAACAAGCTGATTTCTTACTACTTCTTCTGTACTTTCTCTGCATTAAGATAATGGGATTTCATTACTTTTATATTGCATTGTTAAAACATGCCAATGTTTTTGAGTCCACTCTTTCCTAGTATCGCTTGCTGTAGGAACTTTCTTTTGTGCAAAAAATAATGCGGGCAGTGTTTACCATAAAGCTAATAAAACCTAGGTTTATTTCTCCTGTTTCAAGGCTTTTCTTTTGAGGATATAGACTTATTACTAGCATTAATCTAAATTGGAAGGTTGGTGTTTCAACCTCTTTATTTTAATAAGCAGCAATAAGTAATAATTTCCCTCTTAAAGAGTGAGCAAAATGCTATATCCAATGACTTGAAAAATTTTTTTTCAGAAAAAATATATCTTCTTCTAGAGAAAACCAGTTTTTATTTTATTTCTTGGTTGCAATCAAAAAAATAAAATAGGTAGGTTGTCTGACACCAGTTCAGATTTTTGGAGTATTTCAAAATCCATTTTCTGGTAAGATTTCTGCTTGATAAATATTCTCATTTCCCATGTCTAATGGGTGAGATAGTAGGTAGATGTTCATACCAATATGTTTGTCCTTCAGCTAGACCAGAACTGATAGTACACTTAAAAGTTGTTTTTTTTTAATACAGCAATGGAAAAGGTGTCAAAAGGTTGCATTTTTGGTGGCATTTGGGAAATGCAGAACGTTTAATATGATTTGAGTCTGAGGCCATTTTAGGTAATGATGAATGTGAACACCAGAAATACTAAACTCTCCTTGATTTTGACATATTATAAGGCTATCTTTGTCATATAAAACTTATTTCTTGAATGTAGTGAGGAATTTCCCTATCCATATGGTTTTTCTACCTTTCTATACTGGCTGTCCTGTATATTCTAGAATATGTGCAGTACATTGACAGAAGGAGGTTCTTTGCCAGGATATTTTTTTCTGAGCTGTGTGTAATCCTCTAATATTAAGAGAATAAGTATGGTGGTGTCAAATTGGTCTCACTGTGAGTACAAAGTGCTGTTATGCAATAACTACACAATATTTTCATTAGAGATGAAGATGTAATATTCCTCACTGAAGTTACCTTATGGGAGTTTGATAAATGATCAGTTAACCATTTTCACCCTAGTCCTAACCCTAATGCTGGCCAGCACGGACTCTGTGGTGTTCATCTTCACTGGGTGGAAGATGATACTAGCATTCAGGAGAAAGTCTGTAGATTGTATCTATAAGTTTGTCAGATAAATATTTCACATATTTAAAAGAATATAAAACCAGTTCTGAGAACAACTTCTGCCATGGAATTAAGTGGCTGCGTTGCCAAAGAGATTACGTAGATGCATTGTAGATGCCACATTTGTGATATATGGGTCACAATCCGTTACGAGGCAAAAGAATCCTCCGCAAGGATTGTGATGCCAACATGTAATTGGGAAGAAAAGCAGCCAGATGACAAGCTAAATAGACCTGATATCACATCCATCAAATTAGAATTGCTTTCTACTTGCTGAAAGCTAGTAGCTGAGAAAACCCTGAACAAGGTTTTTTCCAGCAGCAGCCTGGGTTTACAGATACTGAATACAACCTGAATTTGAGAAGATTAATATAAACTTAACTAGACTGAGAGGAATATGTTAAATACAATAAAACTTGTTTGTTGAGAAGATTTTTATATTTTAACAAAAGAAGTTTGCTTTCCTATTTTAGGAAGGTTAAAAATGAATTTTCAAAAGAACTCTTATCTTTATTTTCCTTGTTGTTGACTCAGCATCATTTGAGACGTTTTTTCGTCTTTGTACTTTTTCCCATTATAATATGTAAATATTATTTTTGAATCCTTGTAATGCACTTGATAAATCATTTTTTCTGAGAATAAATTAGTTAGAGGTGAACTGCCTTTTTGCAACTGAGTTTAGACTGACAGCTGGGATTTTGCAAAGTCACTGTTTCAAAGTCTTGGTGTAGATTATTAACAGAACTTCTGTTGGCATTAATAGTTTTACTAAAGCGTGTTGAGTCAAGAAATCTGTATGTAATGTATATTAATGTATATTCATGCATAATATCTGCATGTGTATAAAATGTATATAGACATCATCATTTTTATGTGTTTAATAATCATATATTTGTTAGAATTAGGCATTAATTTTTTAGTAGTACCAAAATTAGGATTTTCAAGAGTGTTAGTAATGAAAAATATTCTCTGTAATAGTTGTTGTTCAATGCACATGTGGGTTCTGTTGCTTATATTTTTTCAAATTAAGGGAAAAAGTTTGTTTTTCAAAATCAGTACATTAAAAAATTGTAAAATTTTTCACTTGTCTACCTAAATCACTCACTAGAATTTGTAGGTCAGTAATGTCTGCAATTCTTTAGATTGATCTGGGTAAATAATGTGTTTAATAGAAAACTGTTTTACAAAAAAATCTCTACTATTAATCAGTATTTCAGATAACTCTTGTCCTCTTTTTTTCACATGCTGACATATTAAAGAAGAAAATTAAGCTTTTTAATGAAATGTTACCAAAATATCTAGAAATATCCTCTAATGGAAGAATATCTTATCCTCTAGAAAGTTGTTGTGTATTATGAAAACAATCCTATTATTGGTTAATATTTACTATTGTTCCTATTTGTGATTCAGATTTTTCTTAAGCTCATTTTTAAACGTATTTACAGTACTTAGTTCATTTTCAAGCAATAATCATATTTTAGGCTTTGAATATCAGTTTCTTCTTGTGACAGTTCTACCAGAAGAGAAGCCCAGTTTGCAAAGTCTAATTACAGTGAAAATCTGATTCCCTTAGCCTTGTTATTGGCAAGAATTTTGGCCATTGTGGAATTATGCTGGTGTTAAAATTGTATCAAAAAAACCTACAAACCCAAAAACTTTCATATTTGGGCTTCAGGTTTTTTAAGGTAAAATAATATATTAGGCATTGCCAGATTATTTTTTAGCCAGTGCAGAAACAGTCTGAATTATTAGAGTGTGAAGTTGTAGCTATTTACTATAAGAATGTAAATAATGTGGCACAAAGCCATATTTATAATGACTAATGAAAGCTGTTACACTGCAGTCAGAGTGATACAGAGCAACAGGGCAATTCATTAGGACAAAAGCAGTTAATAAACAGCTAAAGCATGCCAGTTTGGACCTTTTCCTTTCAACTTCAAAACATATACTCTGCTCTTGGTTTGTTATGCTAAATAATTATTTCTAAGGTGAAGCAGATAAGGAAAAGTAAGGTTATCCCTGCCTGCTGATTCCTGCTTACTCACAAAAATGGAAAGAGAAGGTGTCATTTTTGGCTTTTTTATGAACAGATAAATATGCTTGCCGTGTTCTGCTTGTTAAACATACTGTACTTGTGATTTGTTGCAATGGGATGTTGATTCAGCACAGCATATGAGCACATACATAAGTCTCTCCGGACTTCAAGTACCTCTATTTAAATTCAATGTTCAGCTAAGTTAGATCAGGGAGTCAGTAAAGTAAATCAGGCAATCTGGACTTAAATTGTGTGCTTCTAAATTACAGCTTCTGTAATATTAACAATGTGTGTCTCAAAATACGCTGCTGACATTTTTGATTGGTTTTTCTTTCAATTTTTTGTCTTTAAGACACCATTGCAAGAAACAGAAATTCTAAAAGCTGCATTTAATTTCAATTTCTCTTTTATATAAGATATATATATATGTATATATATATATGTGTATATATAGGGAAAAAGGCAAGTGTCACAGGTGCTAAATGGTAAACTTTGTAGTTTTTAAGACAGGCTTCATCTGATATTTTATTTTTAAAAAAAAATATGAAACCAAAATTTAGACTTATATGAGTACTTTAAAACTGCCTTGCTATATTTATTTTAAAAATAGCATTTTGTACAAAGTTATTTTACCAAATGCTATTGACAAAAGTATGTGTCCTTATCTTTACACATGAGCAATATTACAGGCTGAAACCTTATTGTGGTTTTAATTGCATTTGCCCATAATTCACCATTTCCTGTATGTTTTCATTGACTAGCATTTCAGGAAATTAATTTATGAAAAGTTGAAACACTCAGGCAGTAAAATTGTAGTTTGCTGGTAAAGGAGAAGAAATTCTAAAAAAGTGTCAAATGACCTTACTGCTATATTTCCATCACTTCTTCTCCAGACAAAGCAGGATCTTACACTTATATGATGCAGTTCAAGAAAAGGCCCATTTCATGTTGGCAATTTAGCTGAAAATTCAAAACTTACTTGCAACTACAGTAATTTATAATCTTATTCTATTTCTAAAGTAGGTATATTTATGAAATATGTGTCAAACTTCTCTCTAATTGTTGAGGCTGTTTTTTTAAAATATGCTCAAATTCTGCTCCAGGTGAATTTTATGTATAACACAAAAAATACAAACTTTGTGTATAACATAAAGTTATTTAAAGTAATTTCCACAACTTGCAAGTACCTCAGGTTTGTTACAGTTAAGATAGTTTACCAGTAACAAGTTCCCTGCTAGTGTATGGTAAGGTAGAGTTTCTGTAAGTCTGGTTCTACAGATTTGTGGTCTGTCCCATGCATGTCAGCCTGCTAAGAGCAGAGGTGCTTATGCTTTCACAGAAACAGTGTTTTCTATAAGTTGTTCTCACATCTGTACTTAAACAAGAAATCCAGACTTCCAGAATAATGCTGAAAGTTGTGTAGCCTTAAATGAACAACTAATCATAGAATCATGGAATGGTTTGGGTTTGAAGGAACCCTCAAGATCATCAAGTCCCAATGCCTCTGCCATGGGCACAGATGCCACTCACTAGGATGAAGTTGGTCAGGGCCTCATCCAACCTGGTCTTGAACATTTCAGGGATGTACATGCACAGTCTCTCTGCACAACCTGTTCATTCTTCACCACTCTGAGTAAAGAACTTCTTCCTAACATCTAATCTAAATCTGCTGTCTTTCAGTTTAAAGCCATTGCCCCATGCCCTGTCAATATCTGCTTGCATAAAAAGTCCCTCTCCTCATTTTTATAAACCCCCTTTAGGTACTGGAATGCTGCTTTAAGGTCTCCCCTAAGCTTTCTCCTCTCCAGGTTGAACAACCCCAACTCTCAGCCTGTCTTTGTAGGAGAGACACTCCAGCCCTCTCTTTGTGTTTGATACATTTACTGATTTTCTGTAAAATTTCCAAAACATAAAAGTAGCTTTTATAATAAGTTGTGGGTTTTTTCTGGTTTGTTCTAGTATAGTTTTTTCTAGTTTGTTCTAGTATAGTTTTAAAGGAAAGTTTTAGATGTTTGAAAGTGTAAAATCAACATTGTACAAAGCACTATTGCAGACCAAAACTGCAACTGTAGATTTGAACATGAGGAACTTCTGCGAAGAGTGACAGTATTTGAAGTAAGCTGGGGTGCTAAATTAGGTTACTTCTTTGGTTATGTTTCAGAAATAACTACAAGTTGGGATGAATGATTCTTAGCAGCATTTAGAAGATGACCACTAATTATCTGAAGAAACATTTTTGTTCCTAAGGTGTTACATTAGCTATTTAGAAAATAATCTTAGAAAATGACAAGTATGCAGCAGATTTTCTTTTTTCTTAGCCCTAGTCAACCAAAATGATCAATTTTCTGTAGAAATCATTTGTATAATATTTTCTTAAATTTGATAGGGGAGTAAATAACATTTGGACCTGCAATCAACATGGTTCTCCTAAACAATCAGTGATAGATTGCTTATAAGAGATGACCACACCTAGCACATTTCCAAGTAACTCCAGAAGTAACTTCTTATGACTTTCTAATCTTCTAAAATTACATTGCAAAGTCTTTATATTGCAAACTTGCATTTATGTTTCAGAATCTATTCAATATATTCAGTAGCACCTAAATTTAATAGGTTTTCTTCAACTGAGTCAGTAAGAATTCTAGAATTTAATTCCTAAGTCTTTTAATTTTGAAAATGGTAATAGAAAAACTGCACATTCAAAAAAGAAATAAGTCATATAGGGAAAAAAACCCCGAACGATTTTGCTCTGTGAGCTTTATTGTTCATGAAGCTTGGTTACTGTACATTTGTGCTCATTAGTTGATGGGCTGTTGAGGTGAACTTACTGCTCTGCATAGACTAATCATGCTGTCCTACATGGGATGGATGGGCATTTTTGGTGTTATCTTTGACTACTTAATTCAGGTGATGTGATTAAATGTCACCAAGGTTAAATTATGAAGTTTAAATCTTTAACAGTCTATCCTTTGAAAAATTTTATGATCCGACTTAACAACTGTATCTCACTTTGAAGCTGGGTTTGAACCAGATGACCTTTATAGAGGTCTTCACCAACCTAAGCTTTTTCATTATCTGAGAAAGCTCTGTCTCTTTATTAAATTTTATGAATTAAAACATATAAATAAATTTTGAAGTTACGACATATGCAAATGTCTCGAATATAAAGGACTTGTTTCCATTAAGAGCCATATAGAAGATCTGATCATTAATTTTTAGTAATATTTTCACATCCATATAAAAATTAAGAAGCTCCTTGATTAACATAAAAAGGCATTTGTCTTGCATTCCTCAGATTCAGGTTTTAGTGGGGCACCAGACATTTCAGATAAGTTGCAGGAATTTTCAGGTCACCTATTCCACAGTACCAAAGTATTTTGTACTTATGCTTCATGTCAGCAAGAGCCTTGATATTTTTGCATCCTCTTTATCAGGGGAATCTGAGGCTCAAGGATGTATTATTTTATTTGTGATTTTGTTTTTAGGCCGATAAACTGAAGTATACATTCTTTTAACTTCTTTATAGCTGTGATTCCATTGGTCATGTAATTAAACAACTATCTTTGCATGTCTCCCTAAAATCCCACTGGAAAGTTATTTATTAGGAAATCACTTAATTGTGATGTTTAAGGAGAATCTGTTTACCTTCATGGCAAGCTGAGCATTCTGGAAGCAGTACTACTGTGTTTTACCTCCTGAGGATTCACTTGCACGGCTTCAACAGGTCACAAAACTGATGGCAAAACTTAGTGACTCTGCCTCAAGCTTTGACCACTAAGAGATTTTCCCTAAAGTACATATTACAATAGTTAAAAGTTTTTATCTATGACTTCTTTTCTTCATAGCAATAATAGGCATCTCAATAAAGATGGGAAAACACTTTGCATTGATGGAATTAAGCTTACTGTAAATGCAGTAGCCAACCTTGTCACATTCAAATTGGAAAAACGAAAAAAACACTGTCAAAAATTCAATTTAGCATTACAGAGATTACTGCGGTATAACAGCCCTTTATCTGTAGTAGTGTATAAAAGCACTTCTAACAGTGCATCAATTTTCACAGCCATTTAGTAGATTAGAAAGCAATTGTAAACAGAGTAAAACCCACATTAACTCCTGTCAGCAGCCTGCCTTTTTCTCAGTTATGGATTTGTTTGAAATAACAGTGAAGTCTAAAGTGATTGCATCAACATCACAGATTGTATTATAAATATGAATGAACCCATTGTAATGGACTGCATAGTAATAGATGTCAAGAATTTGTCCCCTCCCCTCAAAGTAACAGCTTTTGTAAGGGAAGAATAGCTGTGGCATAAGGAAACATGTCACTCTTCAAGAAATTACTGCTCCTGTTGTGAAACAGTAACTGCACCAAGTGACGGATTCTTAAACTGCTCCTGTTTTAATATTTTAGCGATGCACCATTGATAAGTATCTGGTATTTCTTTTAACTGAAATAAACTGAAAGTTATATATATTTTAAAAAATCTGAAATGAAATATTTTTAAATGAACAGTTATTTAGACAACATTACTGTTGATGTTTTTTGAGAAAGAAAGTAGCCATGCATGGGTTTATTTATTTTGGAAAATTGCCTTTCTTTTAACTGCTTGAAAACAATAAATGCAGTGAAAATGAGAAGAATAATATTTTTTCCCTCATCATCAGGTGGCACAGTGGTAGTTACAATAAACTGATTCATGGCCAGTGTGGTGAAAGCTGATCTTGAAAGACTTGAAGATTCTTCATACACAACATCAGGCAGAGTGGGCTGTCTTTTGCATTTTTTTAATTTCTCCAGAAGATGTCTAATGTCTCTAACAAACTCTGGTCACAAGATATTTCCTAACACCTGTTTCTAAAAGGTGTTCTACTGCATATCTTGTTAATTCCTGCTGTCCATTTAGCTATTCCTTACAGACTTCAATAAGGTCTACTATTCGATTGCTTTTGTTAGAAAACTCTGGCTATCAGTGCATTGTGATAAATGTACCACAGTCATAATGCTAGGCACTGTGCTATAAAATAGTGCTTCTCTGAAGTAAAAGGGACAATACTGTATATTTGAGTTCCAATTTATCACACACAGAATATTAAACATTGAGGACCAAATTTGCAAATGAGGACAAATGTAATGTTTTGGATTTATGGGAGTAAAATCTGTTAGTAAAGTAACTACAAAGATAAAAATAAAATTTTCTCCAAATTGTAATAATGAAATCTGACAATATTTATCTTCTCTCAGCAATTGCATTTCATTGTTATTTTGTGAAATACTGTGGCAGTTACTCAATGAAACATTTTGCACAAAGACTTCATTTAAAAAGTCTTTAAATTTTGGCTGAGAAAGCGAGTGGTTTTCTCCATAGAGATTGTCTATTTCTTTGATAACCCATGCATAATTGCAGTTTTTAAGCTTCAATTTTGTACATTTAAGCAAAAACAGTTTCAGGAATGGTGATTTCACATTAGTGAATTTTCTGCTTTACCGTGTTATAGCTATTTTTAATATTTTATTTCTGTTTTTGTAAATATAGCAAGAAAATGTAATTGATCTTTTTGACAATAAAATGCTTAACCAGTGCTATATCTAGATTTATATTTTTTCATCCAATTAAAAATATAATGCTTTGGTAATAATAAAGGGCATTTAATGAAACTTTAAAAAAAAATCATCACTAAAAAAATGCAAAATACCAAAGAGTTTATTTTATAGTTATGTGATTTCTTGATTTATATTAAAAAAAAATTCAAACTTTTTTTTCTCTTTTTTTTCCAAAAGTGCAGGGGTATGAGTGGTTTCTTAAATTGAACTCAGCATTCTAATGTAGCTTCCTGTTGTCAAATGTTCCTATTTAGAGGATTTCAATATTCCAAGTCAAATAGGTGCACTGAATTCAAGTGCTGTTCTGTGTCCTAGACTTACACAGTCATAAGTTAGATTATATTGCCTTTCCCTCTCCTTCATTTACCTACACGCCCTTGGGTGCAGCTGAAAATGTTTTTCCAAAACTCTCTCATCCATCCTAAGTGCTCAGTTCTTTCTAAGATGCTTTCTCATGTAATGCAGTTTCACATGTGTTGCGATGAACTCTTTGTGTGTGGAGACACAAGGCTTGACTTCATTTCAGAAGGTTGATTTATTGTGTTATATATTATACTAAAATCCTACATTAAAACTATACTAAAAGAACAGAGAGAACAGAAAGATTAGAAGGCTACAAAGAAGAATAGAATAGAATAGAATAGAATAGAATAGAATAGAATAGAATAGAATAGAATAGAATACTTAACAAAAATCTTGTGACTGCTCACAGCCTTGGCACAGGTGTCTGTGATTGGTCATCAATTGAAAACAATCCACATGGACCAATGGAAGATGCACCTGTTGCATTCCACAGCAGCAGATAGTTATTGTTTACATTTCTTTCCGGATGCCCTCAGCTCCTCAGGAGGGGAAAAATCCTAGGAAAGGATTTTTAATAAAATATCATAGCTACACACGTGTTGCCAATGTGTTATATAAATAAATCAAATTAACTGTATCCTGCAGTTATTTTATTACCATTACCTTACCAATCTGTCTTCTTAAAGAAGACTTAAATGCCACTTAAAAGCAAGTGAATTACAAAGGAAAGAAGTTGGTAGAGACTAGAACTGGTGAAGGTCCCAGGGCTAGAGAGCAAGCTGTCATCTCATTAGGACCTGCTTTGGAATGAAATCCTCAAGAAGGAATTGCAGTTGAAACTGAGCTCATACATTGTTCCTGAACTCAGACAAGAATGACGTCACGTCACCCCTAAGGCAGTCAAGAGTTGCTTTTCTCTGAGCAGCAGAATTGTCTTCCCAGGTGGGAACTCCTAGTCCCAGATTTACCAGTCTTTCTGGCCAGGAAGTCACGTCAGTGCACCTTCTGCAGCCAGCCAGCTGTGCACAGTGCTGCTCTTGCAAGTGTCTGTCTCTCATATACTCTATTTAGCTACTTCAGCCCACTTCTCTTAGTGGACTGAAGTTACACCACTTCTGTTTGAAAAAACCATATTTTAAAGGCTATTGGTGAGAAATTACTGTTCAAAGCTGGCAGTTCTCAGAGAGGTATAGACACATGTAAAGCAGGTAAATAAACTTTATGTTCAGGTGCAGATATATTCCACTTAATTACATGAGATCTGTTTTGCTTGCCTTCACTATCTATTTAAAACTAATCTAAGCTAGGCTCTGTCTCTAATCAAAAGAAGCCAATAGATACCTAAAGTATGTGCTTTTAATTGTGCTCTGAAGATTGCCTTTTTCCCTTGACTAGTCCCTTGACAGTGCAATCTCTTTGCCATTATTGTTCTGCAGAGTCAGGCATAATGATTCTGCACCAGGACTACCATGCTCTACAATGATTTCATTATAGTGAAATACAGCACTAGTGGGTATGTAGGATCCATAGATAACATTCCACACTTTGTATCGTTCTCAGAAATTCTGTATTTTGTGTAATTAGTATGGTACAAAACAACCTCAGCCACCCACAAATAGATTTTCCTATAAATGAGTTGTCTCCTAAATTTGAAATACCTTTCAGCTGAATCTTTGTGTATCACTGTCCTTCCTATATGCAGTGGTGACTATGGAGCTCTGCATAATCTGATGAGGAAAATGGCATTTCTATTTTAATTCTGATGGGCATAGGTCATTTGGATTAGTTTCTGAATGAATGATGGAATATATATTAAAATCTGTTAAACAATGAAAAGATCAATGAGAAAAGTATTTTCAAATTATTGAGTCTCAAGTAACAGCATGTTTTTGTTTCATACCAAAAGTAGCTTTGTGTGTTGGCTTTTTTTTACCATGTTGAAATCTTAATGCTTTTTTTTTGCTAGTTCTTTAGCTTTATGCTTTATGGAATAATTCAAATTTAACATAATATTTAGTATGTTGTACAAGTAAGAGAAAAATATTCTGTAATATATGCATGAAATATGATTATAAGGTCCAATTTTTATCCCTTTGTCTTTAACTTGGTGCATATTATGCAAAAGCAGTGTTATGGGTGTTTTGGTTTTCTTGAGTTATCTTGTTTTTTTAGAGAGAGACTTCAAAAAACATTTTCATGGAACTCAGATCTCTGTTACTTTAATTCTTTCACCTACTAATCTATCTTACTTAACAAAAATACGTACACTTTAGAAGTGTAATAATTAATAATCACATGATTGCCTTCCATTTTGAATTATCATCTCTAAAGACTAAACTTAAACACTTAGTCCTCTGTGGATGTGAAATTCTTAAGTTTTGATGTACACAACTAGAGTTTTGTAAGTTTTGCATGGCCAGGACTAAATCTAAGCCAATTTCAGTTTAAAGAAGTGATGAATTTCACCTCAAGGGTAGGAGTCCATGCACCAAGGCAGAAGTAGAAATCGTTTATTTTATAGGCTGATTTTTAAATCCAGAATACGTTTCAAGCTTGTCAGAAACTTGCAAAGCTATACAGACGTTTTGGTATCACAAATCTGTCAGAGAGAAGAATCTAAACTGCTATAAGACCTATGTCTACTGGAGTATAGGTTAGTGAATGTGAAGGATATTAAAAAAAAAAAAGGTGATAGGCAATGCCTGAGCAGCATAGTTAGTAATGATGTCTTTCACATCTACAGTTCTTGTCAGCATATTGCATACTAAACAGTGTTCCCCTGCTTATATCCAAAGTGTTCACTGTAGCAACCTTTATAGGCTGATTTTTAAATCCAGAATACGTTTCAAGCTTGTCAGAAACTTGCAAAGCTATACAGAGAGAAGAATCTAAACCGCTATAAGACCTATGTCTACTGGAGTATAGGTTAGTGAATGTGAAGGATATTAAAAAAAAAAAGGTGATAGGCAATGCCTGAGCAGCATAATTAGTAATGATGTCTTTCACATCTACAGTTCTTGTCAGCATATTGCATACTAAACAGTGTTCCCCTGCTTATATCCAAAGTGTTCACTGTAGCAACCTTAATTTGTTTTAATTGTGTTCTTCATGTAGCCAGATAAAGCTTTGTGAAATTTTACAGCTTCTGTTAAATAAGTGGTGAGATGTATACTTATGTATATATCAGGCCTTAAAATCACCAAATCTGCACCCTGTCCTCCCTCATAGGGGAGGTGTCATCTCAACAACCCCTTGTCTCTGTCCAGACTAGGAAATCCACCTTTTATGCAGATTTTGCTGCAGTCAAAAGTCTAAAGCTTCCAGATACAGAAGTTACTTTAGATATCATTACCTCTTTAAAGTATCTGCATTAGGGTGAAATGAAGCACAGTTTAAAAATGCTTGTTTCTCCTCACTGAATGTAAAGGGAGCCTGAGGCACCCAGCACAAATTCATTTGGTCCACTTAATCTCACACTGGTTCAAGGGCCTTTGCTCAGGCACAAGGATGCACAGGACTTTGTATGGTCTTGTTACAAACAATTTTATATAACACTGAAGAGTGAGGTTTGTTTCCGTACATGCAAAAACATATGGATCCATTGTCAGTGAGTTACATCTATTTCATAGTTGTAGTTATAATAAGGCCAGTTAAATTTGCAGTTTATTGTTTCAAATGTAATTGAGAATATTTGAATTATTCATTATCACAAGAAAAAAGCATCTACATAAATGTAATTGAACCTTTTGCTTTAAGCCGTATTCTCTTACATAATCAAAGAGTTATAAATTTATACATCTGCTTCAGCTTATTGAAACTGTCCTGATTTTAAACTTAATTTCTGGAAGAAATGTCTGGCTAGTAAGCTCAGAAGTACAGGTTTTTAAGAGATGTAAGATAAATTATTGAGTGCCATAACTGAGTTCTTAGACATAGAGGATATTCTCCCTTCACACTCCCTTCCTGAAGTTTTCCTCAGTTATGTTTCTGAAATAAAAATACATAAATATGTAGCCTACTATTTTTGCTGCAAAATTTTTACGAATCTCCTTGGAGTCAGCTGAATTGTTATTCTTAACACTGCTGACTAACATTGAGAATCTAGATAATAATACCAGTTGTATGTGGTATTATTTTATTACACAAAACTGAAAATTATATTTCTTCTATAGGATGCTGCTTTGAAATTAATAGTAACATGCATGAAATTTGCATTTTAATAAACTTCCCTTAGAAAAGTGAACTGCTGAACGTTGCGAGATTTTTCAATTGCATTTGTTTTTTTCCTTAGCATTTAAAGCTACTCAGGTGTAGCTTTTCTCTGGAAATGAGCACTAATGAAGGTGCTAGAAAAGATTTGAGAATATATCTCTAACGTGTTTATTAGTATGAGTGACTAATTTAACTGATGAGCTAGCAGTGAGTTTACACAATATAGTTGTTCTAGAACGAAGTGTCATTTTAATAGTTATCGTGTATATTGTGTTTCCTAGAAGGTGTTTTTATAATCTCTTTAGAACATGGTGGGAGCAAAAGAGTTCTCTTTATGAGGACTGCGTGGCGTTTGTGAAACTGTGTGCATCTTATGTCCTAAAAAAGCCTTTCAAGTTTTTTGAGTGGTCTTAAATTTTTGAAGAGTATCCACAAAACTTCTCCTGCCTGTCTTCTAGTTTCTTCATTTATGTATGGAATAGCGGAGGGAAAAACTGAGGAGGTTTCTGAGCAGTCAAGTGATTTCCATCACAGACTAACTTGGTTCTGGAAATAAGTTGTTTAATGGGTTGGGGGTTTTTTGTCTACACCAAGTTGGCATCTATAGTCAGTACAGTTGCAAAGTAGTAAACACTAGTGATTTCACAGAGTTGGCAAAGCTCACCCCTAAACAAGACTGGCAGTGGGTGGTTTAAAGGCAGTGAAGCTTCTGCGCATCACCATTTGAGGAAGAATTGTCATTGCTTAGGTGTGACCACGTATGGGCTTGGAACTAAAGTCTAGGCTTGTAGTGGGTGCATGACAATATAAACCTGATATAGTAAACAACTAAACGAAAGCCTAAACAGGAAATAATGGAATTGTATAAAAGCTTGCCATTAAAATCTGAAATCTGTCATCTGAAGAGCTTCCATCAAATTCATATACGCAATGGCATAGAGTTGTTACAGTATCTCCAATTTTACTGGGGGTGCCAGGGTTGGCTTTATGTTCTCCATGGCAGCCTATAAACTGCTGTGCTTTGTCTTAGTGACTGGTGATGCCACCACACCAATGTTTGGCTATTGCTGAACTGTGCTTGCACGGTGTTGTGGCTATCTGTCTGTCCACACACAAAAACACGGAGCCAGGAGGCTCAGGGTGGGAAAGAGGTTGGAAGGGGATAACTGACACAGCTGACTGATGCTCTACCATATGATGTCATGGTCAGCAATAAAACCTCAGGAAAGGAGGAAAAGTTATTTTTGAACATGTTCTCTTACAACCATAAGCTTATTTTAAACGGACTACATTTTTTCCAACTTCATTCAGAAAACCCCTTCACAGATTTTATGCTTTTATGTGTCATAGTATGAGTAATATTTAATTGAATGCCCAGAGTAATTGAAGAAAGAAAAGCATTCATGCTAATTCAGATAAACTTCAGTGGTCTTTGCTGTAATATGTTGTTCTCTGAATTCTTGCACTGTTCAAGCATTTACATTTAACATGAGAATGTATTTGACCATGCATGCTACAGAGAAATAAGTTAAGCATATGTTTTTTTCTTTGTGAATGACTGAGCTTGTGTATTATTATTTTAATTACCCCTCAGGCAATCTTCTGATATGTGATCAAGTGCAGGTCAATGTTCTGAGAGTCCTTCAACATGACAGTTCACAGAATAATTATCCTGTCATGGTACCTTGATTCATTGTTGCATCATTTCTTGGACTTCTTCCTCTTTCTCACATTTGCTTAGCAACCAGATCACAAGTCTCATGCTTATTATTCAAGTAATCACCCTCTGCAGCACATGGATGCATCAATTAAAGCTTTACAATGAGGTATATTGTTCTGTGTGGAATCCTCAGGTGTCAGGAATTAAAAATTTATTTTAAATGTTGCAGGCTGCCTTCAAACGGCTCATCTGTGTTTATGTTAAACAAACAAGCATGCTAACAATTCTAAACAAAAGAGATAGGTCAAAATCATTAGGAAATGAATGATAAAATTATATTCTTTTCTTAAAGCACTTGGTCTTTTAGAGACTTAACAACTAGATTCAGCTCTGAAATGTCTGAGTGCCAAATATTTATTTTTGCTCTGTTTTTTCAGATGGAAATCAATTTGATATCTCCTTTATATGTTCTTACCTATGGTCTTTGTAAACATTTTCTGGCTAATTTTCTGATTTGTGTAAATTTCACAGCAATTTATTATTAGAATGAAATTCAAGTACCCAGAATCTGTCAAGATGGTTCAGTGATTTAATGTTGGCATCCTGCAGCTTTGACTTTAATCAGCAGATGCTCTGGCATTACTATAAATGTTTTCTTAACCGTCTCTGTCAAAAAAAAAAAAAAAAGAAAAGAGACAATTTTTCCTGTTTGGAGTCTCCTGTTTCTGATTAAATTCGGTTTGGGTTCTTTTGCATAATTAATATACCATGATGATCTCTAACCATTTGTTTTTAATATCACCTTTTGAGCTAAACTCATTTGCAAGACTGCATCATAAGTCAAAACAGACAAAAGAAAAACAAGTCTGTGTTTAAGAATCCTCTGTTTCCGTTGCTTGGGAGGTCTTATTGCCTTCTGCCTTGTTTTCTCAGTGAGTATAAAGGCTTCAGCTTTTCAGTAGCTCAGTTTTTCATATTCTATGTAATATTTTATGTTCCTCCATGAGAGATCAGTTTTTTCTGTATGTGCAAATGTGTGTTGCATTTTAGATTTTTGAAAATTAAAAAACCCCTCCTACACACTAAGATTAACTTTTGTTAGCTGGTGATTACTAAATAGTATTTGAGTGCAATTGGTTAGGAATAGAAGGAGGCAGTTCTGCAGTTAGCTTCTGTTGTTTTTAACATACCAAAGGCGCTGCTACGAGTTTAACTGGTTGAATATAGGGCAGTAAATATGTTCATTGCATGAGAAGTCCATACCATTAGTGATGTTAAACACAGCATTTTGAATTCACAATGACTGGATTAATTACCCATGATAATGTAGCTTGAATTTGTCTTGCGATAATTCAGTGGTATTTGGAGGAGTTGGCAAAAGCCATTTTTAAATAGTAATTCCTCTTTCAGAGACTCTTGAAATCAGTGTCCCTTTTCAGACCAGTTTGTCACGCTTGCAGAGTACAGTTGTTGGTGTCAAATACATATACAGCTGGATCATGCGCAGAGTAGAAACATTTTTTACATCCCATCTCTCTACACACATGAATAAAGCCAAATTAGTCCATCCCAAAGAGAGGGAGTAATTAAATGAAAGTACAGAGCATTAATTAGAGCATCATATAAAGAGAGAGAGAAGAATTGTCAAAGGAATATATCTATGAAATCTTGTAGAGTGAGGGAGAGATGAATCACTTTTCCTCTGCCTTTTTTCCCAATATTTACTCTTGCACAAGAATCTTCTTGAATATGTACTGTTTTATGCTCCACGATTTCAGTCTGCTCATTACCATGCTATCAATTATTTTCCTCAGAGCTTTGTCAGAGGAAAGTAAGGACCATAATAATAATATGAAAGTTACATGAACTAAGATGATTCGGCATCATTCTGTTTCTGTCCAGTGTATTCATGAAGACAATCTTGGATGTTAGTTTACACAAGTTAAACTTCACAGTCAGGTCTGCTTCTGTTCTCTTAAAAAGCACCCATGCTATAAAGAAGCACAGATTAGAATTCAGAGTTCTCATAAATACTTGTCTGGGTTAGTAAATCCCTGCACTCTTCCCTGTTATAGCATTAACAGCATGTAGTGCTCTCTGTTGCTCTTCTTCCAGAGACCTCTTTTAAAAACGTTTAAAGTTAGAGCAGCCTGAGAGCCATATGCTATTGCAATCTTTTGAGTAACAGTGAATGACCACCCACTGTGACTGTGACCTGTGTGGGCAAGAGCTACCCCAGGACATTGGTCCTGTGTCTCTTACAGCAATGTGAGGAGATTATGTTTCTATTCGACTGTTAAAACTAATACACATCTAATTTACTTTCAGCTCTAGCCTCTCCTCTTTATGACAGTCCCAAAAGTATTTCCAGGACTCTCTAGTTCTCCCTTTAGCTTAGAAGTAGTTTGATTCCTTTAGGAGACAAGAAAAACAGATGATGACAGAAAGATGGTTGCAGCCGCATGTGTCCCTTTTCAGGGCGGCCCAGCCGAGCCCGATGGCACCTGAGCTGCAGTGCTGAAAGTGCACACTCTCTGACCCGCTGTGACAGAGATCGTGTGCCTTAGAAGGCCTTGGCTAGCTCTGGCAGAAGAGATAAAAGGCGGACTCTGACTCCTGGAGGAACTGGGTTTATTGAGGGATAGGGAGTCAGTGGAGCGAGGATGTCCAGAAGACAGAGACAAAATCCACGAGGGTACAGCCACATTTAAAGAGGGGTGGGTACAAAGGAGGGGCCTGGCCTCCAACCAATGGAGGACCAGGGGGTAATAGGCAAGGGGGAATTGACAGCTTGGCTTAACCAACCTGGGGTATCCTGGGGAGGAGCCCTGGCCCCTGAACCAATCACTCGACCCCCTGGAGAGAAGGTTCTCGAGGAAAGGGACGGGTTGCCGAGTGACAGGCAGGGCACCAGGGAGGAACAGTGCAAAGGATACATTCGGTTGCTAGGACAACCGGGGAGGTTACAAGAAAACAGCCAGGGGTTCAGGGGAGGAGACAACTTAGGCAGAACCATTTACAGGGGTTCAGGGAAGGAGACAACCTGGGCAGAACCACTTTTAACATAAAGGGGGAATGGGACATACATAACTCAAATCCATTCAACTATAACTGATTAAGAACGCACTCCAACAGATGGTTTTTCTCTTTGGTTTGATCTGATGTTACTAAGTATTTGTATTCAAACTTAAATCAGTTCAATCTACCAGTACTCTCATTGCTGGTATAAATCTGTGAATGGAAGTTTGGGATAATAAATAAGAAATAAAAATTGTGTGGATTTGTAGAAGCAACTGGAATAGCTAGAGAGTATCTTGTAAACATTCAAGATATCAAGGGTAGTGGATAAGAAATACTAATAGTGTCAGACTTTTAAGGCAATTGCTAGAAATAGATACATGTCCTGGTTTAAGGCAAATTTGGGAGGAAACTTCTGAATGGGTCCCCCTAGAAACAAATTCAAGTGACCCTTCTCCCACCAGATTTGGAGACATAGATATCCTTTGAGAAAAGCAGAAAAAACTGTTTATTTAACAAGCAAAGTACTCACAAAAGTGGAAAAATGAATAATATTAAACAATAAATCTCCTGCTGTTCTGAAGAGAGGGCAAATTTAAAAGTCCTTGCCATGGGCTGTAGCTCAGCTCACTCAGTCTCTTATCAGTCCCTCCTGTGCTGGAAAATGCTATGTCATGGGCCCTGGTGGGCCACAGGTGTGAGCTCCCGCTGTTTTTCTGGGTGCTCAGTCCAGAGCAGGTTTGAACAGTTCCAAGAAAAAGAAAAAAGCCACAGTCCGGGGAGCTTCTCTGCCTCAGCTAGTAAAACATAACTAGGAGCAAAGGAGAGCTCTGTCCCTCTGTCCGTGCTGCAGACAACACAGTCCAGGAGCAGGAATGTGGAGGAGTGAGTGCAGTGTCTGAAAACAAACTGCGCACTTCTTCCCTGCCCCTTCGCTCCTGGAACCAATCTTAAATGTGTAAAACTTAATATCCAGCATAAAGAGAACAGACAATTGGGGACACAGGCATCATATAGCCAAGACAAGATATAAATCATAGAATGGTTTGGGTCAGAATTGGCCTTAAAGTTCATCTAATTCCAACACCCACACCATGAGGATGGACACCACCCACTAGATCAGGTTGCTCAGAACGCCGTCCAGCCTGGCCTTGAACCTCTTCAGGGATGGGGTATGTGTTTTGTGGGTTTTGCTTGTTTGTCTGGGGTTTTTTTCCTGTGGGTATGCTAAATACTGAACAGAAGCAACAACATTTAGAACTGCAGTGAGTAGAATCTCATAAATATAAGGTCAGTCTTTAAGATTTGCTTTGTTGTTTAGATTTGTTGTGGGTTTTATTTTCCAGAGGAAGGAGGTTTCCTACTGTGTTTTTCCTCAACGGTTGGTAAAAGAAGACAAAATTGTGTTTCTTTTCCATTTCAGTTATTTTCATCAGCATGTTGCTTATCATTCCCCATTGCATCTGCTAGTGGCTTTGCTTTGATGACAGCAGTCTTTATGCATATTCCTGAAGTTTTTATATCAAAGTGCACCTTGAAAGAAGTATTCATCTATAGGGAGCTGGTTTGCAGACAGGTTTGGAGACTAAATGTGTCTACTGCTCGAAGGCAGTTTAGCATGTGTGATCTACATTAATTATCATCAGCTGAAGAGGGTAGCTTTAAATTGTGGACCTCTGTCTCTCTTGTCACAGATCACTAACTTAGTCATCATTTTTGACTGTTAACTGTAAAGACAGTTTGGAATGTAAGCTGCAGTATAGCTGTGAACAAAATAAAACAAGCAATAAACCACATTCCAGGATTTGAAAATACTCTAAAATATGTAAACTTCCCGTTTTATTATTGTCATTTCCCTATTACTTTTTGACTTAAAGAAGAGAAAAAGTTGATGTTTATCCTACTTGTAACTTGAGAGAAATCCTATAAACATCTAGGCTGTGAATTGTTTCTGCCCTCTGGGGCCTAAAGACCCCATGCCTCTGGTATTCATGTAGATAAATATTTACCTTTTAACTGCCTTTGTCTGACATAAATAAGAAGATTAATTCATTAGTTATTAATACTTAAATTATGACTTATGATTTATCCATTTTGAAATTAAGAGACTTAGAATTTAGTTTTTCAAGAATGTTTCAAACTGTGCGCTCTGAAAATCATTAATGACCACAAAGCAAATTCTGTTTTGGAAATTTCCATTTTGCAGTTTTCCTAGAAAATGCCAAATGTGCCTTCTTTTGGGGGAAAATGCATGAAAAGACACAGAAAATCAACTGTAATTCAGGGTGAAATAGGAAGGATGCCAAACTCCTAAGTCTGAAACAGTTGTCTTAGAAGACACCTGCAGAGGTTTCTTCTCTCACTGACCTTGGGTGATTTCTGTCAGCAGCCTGATCCACACTCTTGTTCTCTTATCATCTTGACAGGTAGTCAAGATTTTTGTTAAAATCTTAGTAAGTAAAAGTTGCATTTCATGTAAAAAAAAAGTTATTGTCTTATCACAGGTGAGAATATATTAGTTTAAACAGAGAAATTGGTTCAAACTCATTGCAATTGCAAAGTCTCTTTGGAAAAGATAGGTAAAACTTTGAATGAAGTGATCAGCAGAAACTTAAAGTAGTCTTTGAGAGGATGTAGAGAGGAAAGGGATTAAAAGAATTTTTAAAGGCTTTACTTTAGGGCCAAGTAAAAGGGAGCTGGTCCAGCATAGTTCCTCTTGTCAAAAATTTGTTTGCTCATAGTTTGTAATTGACTGTCTTTGAAATTTACTTTCTATAAATTCTCTGTATTAGTCACACTGTGTGCTGATACACTCATTTCTTGCCTTTGAAATGCACATAAACCCCCTATATTCACTATTTCTGAAAACTGTCTCATCTAAATTGAGCTTACTGATAGTGTTTCTTCCTTGTGTTTCACACCTTTTAAATGCAAGACTCAAGAACAGCAGCAGATATTAAATGATATGTGCATAGCTTAAAAAAGAAATGTTCCAAATATCAGTAACACTTTTTCATGTCTCATGAGTTATTGCCTGCTTAAGATCAGTAGAGTTGTGAGCATTTAGTATGAAACACAAAGGTGTAAGAAATTGCTTATCAAGCAAAGGTCTTTTGAGTACAGCTCGCACTCCTTTATGGATTAGGATTGAAGCTGCAGGTTTGAACTGAAATAAGTCGTAACAACACACAGTGCTCCTTTTACCAGGGACATTCTTCAAGCCTACCCTTGTCAGTCAGAGATATTGTTGAAAAACATGAAATCAATAAAAAGTATTTAAAATATTTTCCGTTAAACAATCCAGAAAGAAGCTATCCCATTTTTTCATGACTAATCTTATGTAATACGGATGGACCGTCTGTCTATAGCAATCTTTCATATTATGTCTAAATTCTGGTTCTGAGGGAAAGGCAAGCTTTGAGAAGGATCTTTTCCTCTGATGTTTTGCTGGGGAAAATACATGACCACAGCATCAGCATGGTGTAGCTTTTTGAGAATTTCAGTTCCATGTATCAGGGATGAGGAACCAGCGACAAACTATGGCACCAAAGTGGGGAGCCAGTAGTAAGAGTTATGGCTTGGCCTGTTACCTTTTCCAAGCTAAAGCCCTTTGGTATGGGGACATTCCTTCAGAGTATTGTCTAGGACATAACTTAAATAACAAGTCATGACATAAAATGTAAAAATAATTTGCATTGCCAGTAATGTCAGTATGGGTGGGCTTTAGAAAATCTTCCATAGACATAGCTTCAGGAATATGATGTGGCACAAGTCAGCAAGATCAGAAATATTCCACTGGGTTTTTGAGCATTTTTCCCTGTTAACTTTGTAAGAGATGTAATGAGGTTGTAACTGCAATTGTTCTTTTTATGTTACAGTTTTGTCATGCCCTACATTGAGATGTATGACTGTAATACGAGCATATAATGCCACGCTGTGCTGTTCTCCTTATTGTATTTGCAACTTTATTTTTCAATCAGTCTACAAGTATTTACATAAAACCAAAATATGTCCTTAGTATCAAGACTTTTACTGAGAAACTGATGAAATGAAGCTTTTCAACATAATTTTTAATATTAAATATTTATTAGTTGTTTTAAAAAAATCTATCTCAACTTTAGTGAGTCTCTTGCAATCATTTTTGCTCTCTATTAAAGGTAATATATAACGCTATTGCGTAGGATTTTAAAGTCTCCAACTGATCATATTTTTTCCCGAAAATTCACAGCATGCAAGTCTCATACTACTGATTTTTTTGTTCAGATACTAGGGCATGATTTCCTTTTCCTGAATATGTTGTATCCTTTAATAGGTTATAAGCATACCATTATAAGTTGTGTTGTGTTAGGACATCATTTCATCTATGGACAGCTATTTTAAACATAATTTTCTGTCATCTGAATTTCCTGAGCATTGCTGTTAGAAGTCTTGTATCTAGATGATAGTAACTATTTGGCTCTAGGTTTTGTGAATGTGGCTTGGGAATGTTTTTGATTAACAGCAATGTTCGAACAATTGATATCTGCAAAAACTGCATTTGAATAGATGTGGAGGACCCACAGAAGTTCAATATTGAACAAGGGAAAGAAAGTATTTAAATATAATGGAATCTGGACACTGAGACTTTCCTACTAGACAATATGATCTCTGCCTAACCCATGCCTGGAAGCATTCACTAGCAGTAAAGTCAAAACTATTACAGGCTATTACCTGAGCACTCAGAAAACTTAATAATGGACTCAAAATTATTGAGGTTTTTTTTTTTTTCATGTGCATAGTGATTGTTATGATACGGGTGAATGACAAATTTTGATTGTTGAAAGCGACCAAACAGTAGAAACTTTTCTCAACTACTTCCAATAGATACAGGAAATTAATAAGTTTTGTCTTTACCCAGTGGTTTTTAATGTCTGATTTCTTTTTGTCTTGCCACTGCCGGAAGGTGCGCCTTGCTACAGTAGGTGGACAAATAGTGCATCTCCAGAAATGTAAGCTTTCACTTAAGCAGAATTCATGCAGAAGTGCCTTTCCATGAGTAGTTTTTAACCTTTTGTGTGTTTAATTATATGCAGTTCTTAAGAAATGTATTTTAACAAGTACATGTGAGTAAATACATAATTTGTTTCAAATATACTTTATTGTAAAAAGCACAAAACAAATTTATGTATATCTATGATGTAATGGTTCAAAACATTTTAGGAAAAGTCTGTTAAGACCAGTATGGTTTGTGGATTTTCTGTGTGTTCCCTTTTTCTGGAAACATAGGTGGCCAATGTCACTAGGCCATGTCCTGGCTGTTTATGCAGCCATAAATACTGTCTTCAAAAACAGATCAAATTCATGCTTATGACTGGTTATGGTTTCCTGCTTTTGCATGTCTATATGTGAATTCCAGAACTTCATTACTATGGTGGTTCAAGGTTTTAATGTCTAATAGCAGTAAATTAATGATTGTTTATTCTTGTACTTACTTTGTCAGTTAATCTTGACTTCTGGCTTTTCTTGCAAGTAAATAATTATATGCTTTATAGCCTTTATCATACGAAACTAAGGAAGTCTGGTTTTTCCATGGTTGTGGTCAAAGATGCATGCTAACCTGCAGCAGTTTGCAGCCGTGTAGTTCTGAATTCACATGCAAGATGCACTGTTTTTTTTTTAAACCATTCATCTCAATACTGACAGGTTGAAAATTAACTTCCTTGGTTTCACCACTATAGCACAGGATTTGAGGGAGGTGAGGTTACAATCCCGAGTCAAGGCAGTGGAAGGTTACAATCCCGAGTCAAGGCAGTGGAATGGATGTGGTACCAAAACACCAATGCATGCAAGTTTTGAATCAGTGTGTGAAGCAGTATAGAGTGCTTAAGGGTTTGGATTTAACACAAATTAATTTCTGTTGTCTTAAAATAAAAAACTGAGAAACTAGTGAGACTTTTTACCTTGATAGTGCCTAACTAATTTTACACTTTGATATAAAGAGAAGTCATCTTTTGCTCTGAAAAGAATGCCACGAGCAGCACATATACGTCAAGTCATACAGCAGTTAATTCTTTGCATGCACACTTACTGAAGTGAAATCTAGGTCTGTAAGTAAATGTGTATGCTTTCTGAGCCAGACCTAGCAAAGTTCAGTGTTTCTGAATGAAATTCATAATAGCCAATTTGCTAAGCAGGGTGCTATCTATCTCCACATCTGCTAATACTGGACTTGCACTTAGGCATAGCAATGCTCTGTGGAGAAGTTCCTCCTTGACTGAGGAACACAAGCAGTAAAGATGCCACCTGATTTAGAAAGCAACTGAAATAGCAACTTCAAGATTATAATACGGGATTTAGATAAAATATGTGTCCAAGTACTATTTTTTTTTAATTTACTCTAGCTGCTCAACATTATTTGTAACATGCCTGAGACCAAAGTGTTCTCATTATGAAGGAATGCTGCTAATCACTAGTGTGACTTTGTGATTTTTCTAGTGAATCTTGTGACATCATCATTGCAAAGGAGATAAAAACTACTCACATAAACTAAACACTGTTTAAGGCACTTTCCTAATGCCATTTTTCATTGCTGCAGGACCCTTCAGAGTTAAGGGAAAGGCTGGTCATTCAAGTTAAGTGTTGCACTTATTAGTTGATGCCTAGAAATTCACAACTGCTGTTGTTTTAAGGGGGAAAAGGGCACAGCTGTCTTCAGCTTTACTCTGTCCTATCTCTACACAGCAATTCCAGATATTAAGCAGCAATTTATGGGACACGCTGAAGTGAGAGCCTCAATTAGTTACTGAGTTTCCAAGTGGTAAAAGAGTTTGGATAGATCCCATGAGCAACTGCTTATTAATAGCTAGCTTGCAGCAGTTCCCTGCTTAGACGGCAGTTGTGAGTCTCACTCTAAGGCACCTCTACTCTGCCCCGTGTACACTATGAGAAACTGGGGGACTTTACTGCTGGATTTTACTTTGAGGCCTCAGTAATAACAGTTCCCCATGTCTGTTATACAGTCTAATTCACCACACCTAATTCATCCTCATATTTTGTGGTGAAGACTGCTGAAGTGCAAAATAGTTAAAATTTGGTTGGTGGTACATTTGAGAAGCTTACTTTCAGTGCCTAATTTCTTTTAGACTTTTTTAAAATCCAACAGCTGTGCTTCATCTCTGATGATGATACAACAATGTGTTTTCTTATGTCTAAAAGTGCTGATTTTTAACACCAACTATTTTTCCTGCTGCCCCTAGACTGAATGTAAAGAGGAAGGTCTGTGGTGCAGCTGGTAGTTTGTATATTGACACAGGTAGCACGCTTTTATCTGCTTGCAAATCTGTGTTCAGAATCAATAAGCATAAACATTTAAGTAGAATGGGACATTTAAGAGCGCACATATAAGGGATATTTTAATTATATATGACAGGTTTATTACATGTAATTACAAAGATATGTTATATATAAAGATAACCAGTCATTGGCCTCCTGTGATTTAGGAACACTGTGCTGCTGCGTATTCAAGGTCAAATTGTTTTCTGTAGTGAAAAAAAAAATTACATTTTTCAGCTAAGTGTCATATTTGTCTTAAGAAATTTTAATTAAGAATTGCTTATCTGATTTAGAAGATGATGGAAAGGAGGTATTTATTTTCTTCCCACTTCCCAAAAGGTGATCGTACTTACAAAATTCGCTGAGATTGTCCAAGAAAGTGTGTAAAATCCTCATCCATCACCGAGAGCCCCTGGTCAGGGAATGACAGTGCAGTAAATATCTTCAGCAGCTGCCTTTTAATGTACAAGCTGTTTTCGGTAGGAATTTTCAGCACTCACATAAAACACACTGTCATGAGTGACTGCCTGTGCTCCAAAGTCATTACTATTGGGATGATGGAACATCTTTCAGCGAATAACCAAAAAACTTTAAATGTCATGTCAAGTGTGTTGAAGGCATTTTCAAGCCTTGCTCAAGGTTACATGAATATTGAGTAGGCCTGTTTTTAAAAAGTTTGAGATCTATGAGAGAAACCACTCATATACTAGTTTGGAAAACAGTCACTTGATCTGGAAGAGGGGTGGGGAGTGACAGAAAAAGAAATCTGTCTATTAATACATGCCAAACCTGCAAAACTCCTGCCTGGATATTAACTGAGTGCAACTTTGTGTGACAGGCAATGCCAGTGATGTTTAGCAAAAAATAGGGAATTATGCCATTTGATGAAATTACTTAGCTGCCTAAAAGTTCACTAGGGAAAGAAAATGTACAACAATGGATAATTAAATTAAATTAGGTTTTTAAATACATTTTAAGATTTGAACAATTAAAAAGTATGGATAAAATGTAATTAATGAGGTAAAACCTTGGAAGACACTGAGAAGTGCCAGGTACCTCTTTGATTCCAGTAGGAAAGGAGGATCCTGTCATTCTATATCCGTGATTTTGTAAGAAATATGGATGTTAATTTAATGAAGACATGTAAAGTCTGTATCACTTCCAAGAGACCCAGTCTACTGCTTTTGAAGTGATAATATATTTTGTCTTGCCTCTTTGGCATTCATTACTCCTTGTAGTACATCATCTGCATGTAAAATTTTTCTGATCAAGAGGTCTTTTTATACTACAGAATATTGAAACTGAGTATTCTAATAATGAAACAAGGTTTGTTTGATTTGTCTTCTGCAGAGAACCAGAAAGGACAGCCAGAGAAGCCGTGTTCACACCACAGTATCACTTTAAACTCGACAAGAAGCCCACTCACCAAAGAAGTTACATATGATGTGGAAACAAGTTCTAAGGGGTTGAACAGGGCTGTTGGTAGAAAGGAAGCCTGTCATGGAGAAGGTGGCAAAGAAAAGAAAATGGATCGTATCGGGTCCCCTCCTAAGGGAGAAGCCATTCCAGAAGTAGAAGCTCTCCTGGCAAGACTGCGAGCACTATAGAATAATCGTATAACAGATTAAATAAAAGTTAAAAGCAATAGCCTACACTACATCTTTAAATAAATAATAATTTTCTATTTTTGACGTTACATATTCCTGACTTCCTAACTTCTCTGTGGATGAAGGATCTGCTTCTAAACTTTGTTTGCAAGACTATACAAAACAATATTACAGTTTTGCATAACTGCAAGATTATTTTTTATTATATGTTTTTACTTAATAAGCATATGAAAAATATCAGAAGAAGATAAATACTAAATTGATCCAAAGCACAATCCTTTTAGTGGACAGGCTGCTAACCATCTGTTTTGAGTGCTTCTGAAAATAGGAATATATTTAAGTATTGTTAAATCATTATGCCTGGGAGTAGGGTCAATAAATAACAAAAAAGGTATTCTTATATTTTCTACTGTAATTTTTATATTTTGGAAGCTAAAGCACCAAAAATGTATCATTATAGTGTCCTT
This sequence comes from Onychostruthus taczanowskii, assembly GCF_017590055.1. NCBI lineage: Eukaryota > Metazoa > Chordata > Aves > Passeriformes > Passeridae > Onychostruthus > Onychostruthus taczanowskii. The sequence goes on from NW_024499906.1 coordinate 968,022, forward strand.
TACAATTACAGTAATATACAGTATCAGTCATATTCCAGTTTGAGCTCATCAAAGAGCACCAGAGCTTGATGAATTATAGATGTATTTACCAAATGGTAATCCATGGGCAGTAAAGAAAAAATCTATGCAAATAATATACTTTATGTGTAATTAATATATCGCTGCTTTTAAGGGTATTATGATTATTATATCAAAATAATATATACAATTGCTTTGATTGCAAGTTTTTGCAATTGTGTCTTTAGTGGGGGAAAATGTCTTCACAGTTATTTACCAGTGTAATATTTTATCTTTTCACATGCAAATTAATATGTTTCTATAAAAGGAACATGTAATGGAGATTTTTTCAATTGGTTTTTCACAAACTCATTTTCCAGTAGCCCATAAAGTCTTACTTGCTGGCACAACAGGAGTCTTGCAAGTGATTGCATCTCCTTTATCCCACTGTCACTGTACAGGGTTGCGTATTCGCTATCGTATTTATTAATTGCACATCAGAAAGAGTTGCTACCAATGTTTCCAAGTAGGGAGCTATTGTTGGTCTCTTTGCTCCATTATTTAAAGCTTCCTTAATATAAGAGTGTATTAAGAATCTAATATCTTTCTTCTAAATTACTTTATTTTTCTTTACAAAATGCTGAAAATATGTCTTTCAATAAGAGTCAGTTACATGAAACCAGTGTTTCAATGCTCCAGTGCTTTTTATATCCTTGTTTAAGTTGCCTTTGTACTTCCTGCACTAAACATTAATAAAGTTAATTAGAACTCGAAAACTGGGCCTGATTACACACATGGCATAGAGGGGTTTTCAGCCATCGTGGGAATCAATCTCCTCTTTCTGGGACTGTTGTAGCTGTCATTATACACTAATTACATTTCCCGCCTTTGCTGAAAAAAGAGAGTTATAAACACAAATCAGGGAAGGATTCAGAGCAGGTCTGTCAGACAGACATTTCTTCAGCTCCCCTTGCAAACAATGGGCACAGCTGTCATACAGAGACGCCTTTGGTAACTTGAAATACATCTTGAACATATAACTCGAAATACAGCAACTGATAGTTGTTCTACTAAGGTCTTCTGCACCTCCAGTATTAAGACTTACTACCCCTATTTACAGGGTGCAGTAAAAATTGCTATCTAAAAAGTCCAATATGATTGACTACATAAAATGACATTTCAAACACAAAGAAAATGCCTGTTCAAGGGGAATAAAAGTTAGCAGTACACTGGATCTTTTCAGTGCTGGGGATGTGCTAGAATAAAAGGGCTAGAAGTAGAGAGCCATCTCTTAAATATTAGGATGTTCCTCCTACACTTGGAGGATGATAGTGTAGGTGGAAGTACAAATTATTTTCATGGACTCTGTAAACTTGTTCATTTGAATGGATGAAGCTCCACCTCAGAAAACTGACAGTTCAGGACACTACTGTGTAGCTGATCAAGCAAAGTTACAAAACTATCTACTGAATTTTGCAATGAACAAAATGCTGCTAGAAGCCTAGCATTTCCTGATTTTAAAATAAATATTTATCTTTAAATTACAGAATTTAAGCTACTTTTTTTTTACAGTTTGGAAAGCTTTTAGAAATGTATTCCAGGGCTTTTAGTCCTTCTAAGGTATTGTGTTTCTGAATTAATCCTTTCAAGTAGCCTTTATTTCTGTAACAAGGCAAATAAAAAGCTGTGCAACTTCTAAGAATACATGTAAATACAGTATCCATTTTTTTCCTCTCCTGTGCTTCTTTGTACCATCATAACTTAATCAACCCGGAGTTAAAGTACATGGTCCAGTTGAAGTACACAGTAGGTTTTCTTTCTACATTTTATTTTTCTTTAATTTCCATTAGACACAAACTCATACACAGGATGTTTTTGATATGAAAAATACTAGTATTGCTTGATGAGTTCAGAGAAAAAAAAACTTTTAAAGTATTACAGCTGCATTGATTTCTATGATTTTATGTTTGTATTAAAGTATAAAAGTCAGCTTGTAAATTATATAAATTGCTTTAATTAAATGTTAAAATTATTTAATTTATTCAGTTTAAAATTTAAAATTCATTCAATCTCAGAATACTTAGGGTAGACCTTTATTAGTCATTTTTAATAGGTATCGAGTCTGCTCCTACAGCTGAGGGACTGAGCCATGAACAGCTTCTGTTAGAAATGGACAAAGGTTTCATATACTGTGCCACACCCTCTCTATAATTCACACCTGAAAATTAAGTCCTTACAAAAAGAGCTTCCTGATTTAGGCAAACACAGCTGTTCAGATAAAAACATGTGAAGTAATCTTGCAGGGCTCCTTCCCTACCTGAGCAGCAGACAGAAGGCACAAACATCTATGACTTTTCTTGCCAGTAGAACTGTAAACGTCTAACACATCTTTTTGATACTTCATATGCATTTTGGATGACTTCTCATTTCACTCAGTAAAAGAATTTTGATTACTACATCAGTTTTTACTTCCTGTAGACACCGTATTGTTTGTGGTGGTAGTCTAAATTCGTATGAAATATTCTAATGTTTTGACCTTAGCAAGGCAAGAATGTTTGGAGCTTCAAGATGCACACAGCCAAGCTTGACACCTGACTCACAGGCTGTGGGTAATACCCCAGTGTGTGTAAGCCCAGAAGGAAAAGTGGAGGAAGTGCTTTCATTACAAACAAGTCCAACAGTGCCAGCACGTGGTGGCTGCCATGAGATGTGATAGTGCCTGGATCAGGCACTTCATTGAAGAAGCACAGACCAGAAACTTGAAAATACTTATTTTTAGTTGCCAATTATTATGACAACATTATTATTAATTATTATGAAAAAAATGTCTCAGATGCAGTTGTTACAAATAGTTTTTCTCCAGCAGTTTTCTTTGTTTTCCCTCATACAACCATTCCTCAGCCTGGCCCATCCAAAGTCACATTCTCCAGAACTGCACTAGTTAATGCTGACCAGCTGGAGGTATTGCAGCCCTTCAAGCTTTTATAATAAAAGCTGAGAAGGACGACATTTACTGCTTACACTTTTTCCACATCCATTTCTAATGAGTAGGACCAAATTATAATTTTTACACTAATCTTTCCAAGCCTTACAATACTCAGTAACTATAAAACATGGGCAACAAACAGAGGGCAATAAGCCCCAAGCTATGGCACCTAAAGCATTATAATAAGCAAGCAGGGTCAAGTGAAAGAGCTCAGCAAAAAAGCAATTACATGACAACATTGCTTTCTCCAGAACAAAATAAAGCATTACTATACCATTTTCTAAATTTTTTTAATGTGATGTATGGGTTCTACACAACTGAACAGCAGCAGAACAATAACTTCTCTTGAAAGTCTGTTTCTGAGGAATTGTTTATCTAGTTTATGAAATAAAAAGAATTATGCAAATTGCAATTTATCAATTTTTCAAACTAATTTTCTGCCAAGATTCCTATATCTAAGAAATTCTAAAATTACCATCTGCTATTAAATTAACTACAGCACCAACTAATGAACTTGGTTTGTATTTTTTTAACACACAAAGCAAGCCCATTTTCTTCCTTTCCAAACACATTTTCTCCGTTGCACTCTTGTGTGTTTTAGCTGAAGTATACTATTTAGAAGAGGGCTCTACACCTCACTGTAAAAACATGTTTGATAAAGCATTCTGGTCACTCTGACAGCAGTGCAAAATAAACAAGAGGTGTTCGGGCACAATTTTTCTCTCCCTTCCAGCTGCAGAGATAGCCATTAAGTTTCGTACGTTAGCGGAGTACATTTAAACTCCTCTGTGCTTCTTCTTCCATAATGTAGCTTTTTCTTTTTGTGATCCATGCGAAGGCATACACTGAAGAATTGATAAGGGAAATATTTTCTAGCAGCACACCAAAAGGACACTAAGTAGATGACTTGCATGTGACATCAGCCCTATATGCCGTAGGAGGCGTAACACTTGAAATGTAACCCAAACAGGCAGATAAGGTATTTCATTCCACAGAAAGAAAATGGTTCCTTTCATCTAAATGAGCTTATTCCACTGCTGATACCAGAATTGTATGTATTTTGGGAGGATAATGTACCCCTATTTTTAAATCTGTGTTACATTAGCCAGGAAAAATAAGCTATGGAAAGATGAAAGTGCAGAGACTGGGGAGCAGAGTTGATTAATGTGCTGCCTGATTTCACTTCTGGGACCTGAAATTGCAGTCAGTGCAGAATGAAGGAACTAGGGGGGAAAAGTACCCAGTCTCATCTGGCATCTATAAAGGTCGTGAAGGAAATGATGGTGGGTGATCCAAAGTTGGTATGGCCACAGGTGTCTTTTCTTTTCAAAGACATATATCAGAATATCCTCAGAATAAGCAATGCTGTTAGGCTGATAGTAGGAAAAGTCTGGCAGAGATAAATATGAGCTACCATAAAACTGAGAATATTTTCATCTCAAATCCAAGCACCCGCCCTGCTCCTCTTCATTTTGGTAGCTAAAAGAAGAGCATGAGGAGAGAGAGGAGCCCACATGGTGTCCATGCCTTCCCTATGGCTGTGCCAGACAATGCTGCTCTTGGCAGCTGCCCTGGCTGGCACAGTGAAGGCAGTGCAGATGCCACTCTGCCCTCCCAGTGTTTCAGACTGTGGAAAGACACAGGAACCATGGCCAGCAAACGTGGCCTCAAATCATGGGATCACCATAAAAAGGCACCATGGTTCTAGAGCCACCCATTAAGTACAACAAAAAAGACAGTCTTCTAAATTATTCAGGTGTCAAAACAGTACCAGAATGTGCACATATTCCTTATGCCTCCTAAAGACAGCTATTACACCCATTCTCCAAGTCCAATGACTCCATGCAAGCTGCACAGAAGGAGCTTAAATTCTCAATTATTTTGCCTTCTTATGCATAGTTCTGCCCTTAATTGAAATTTTCTGTCCAAAGCAAGCCATTTTAAACTTTGCAGTCTATAACTGTTAGTTAAAAAAGAGGCTTTTGTAAAAGCTCTGTTTAATTTGTTGCATTTTAATGTGCGGGTTGTTGCACATAGTTGAAAACATGGAGTGCAACACAATTCTTTCCATTAACTAAGACAGAAATGGCAATTATGCAGTCTGTTGTTAGAATTCCTTACTAACAAAGGGTACTTGCTGCTAATTGATAGAAAAGCAAAGCAGTCCAGTCAAACAAGTCACCTTGATAGTGGAATGTAAGACCCATCAATTTTATCATGACTTCTTCAGTAATGAATCTCAGAGCACAACCCATCAGCACTGCTCCTGAAAGACAACCACTGAGGCAGAGGAAGCACAAAAAAGTGGTTTGAAATGAAAAATGGGGTAAGAGATTTCCACCCCTTTAGAAGGGGAGGAAATTGGTTATGATGAATTTATCTCCAAGGTGCCTGGGCACTGCATTAAAAATGCTTGGACAGAAAAAAATACATTCCTGCCTTGTAGTTGGTGGCACCTTGCCTTTTTGTGCTGCAGCATCATGACAAGATAACCAGACTCCTGTCTTCATCTCCATCTTGGTATCCACTGACATTGTGGAGAATCAGAAGGAACAGTAACCATGGCAGTATGAGCATTTTTTTCACTTGGGATGTAATGGATTCCAGCCTGCAACCCCACACCACAGATTAATTGCTAAAGCCTCTGGAAAATTGTTGGGAAGAGCCAGCTTTCTCCCTGTCCCCTCAGCAGGGACATGGGACACTTGTCCAGAAGGAACAGAATGAGCTCTCATTAACTTTAACTCCAGAACACAACTTTGTATTATTTGATTACCAAATCCCCAAGGAGACATTAAATGTTTTTATTTTTATCAGAAGGATTGTACTGCAGTAAATCTTTCCATTATCTAATAAACAGTTAAAATTGAACAGCACCTAGGTAGAGCACCAAAATCAGCAGGCAAGAACAAATTAATTCTTTCATGAAAGAGGCTGTGCAGGATCATTTCTTCCATTTCCATCTCCAATATCTTTAATACTAAACACACAAACCTATATTAAAGTTAAAATTGCTTTTAATTAGATAAAGAAGCTCGGTGTTCATCTTATACCTCTTGCACTGGTGCTTTGATTAGCACAGTTTCAGCACCTTGTCTCAAATTATTAACCTGCCCCATTTTGAGTTCAGAAGTCCAATATACGAACACAGATGCCGAAAACCTAATCCTGTGAGGTCCCTGGCATGTCCTCGCAAGCACTCCTCATCCTCAGACTGCATGAAATTACTCTGATCAAAGGGTGAGTGTAGCTTTCAGGATCACACCCTAATGAATAAAATATACAAAGGTGACTTGAGTAAAATTCTCTCCAACGTGCTGACAAAGGTAAAATAAAATATTCCCCTTAGGACATTTTCCTGGCAGAACAACTTGACCCCTTTGTGACTGGCCTTCAGAAAGAAATGGATAATGCTCCAACTAACGAATTAATTCACTGAATTTTTGGGCAACTTTTTGCCAAATGGTTGGCGTGCTCCACCATATATACAGCAGATACTTCTCAAAGCACCATAAAGTTTTAGATGAGTATATAATACATTTTTAACTTCAAGCCCCTTGCATGCAAATTGCACTGCTGATTGCTGTGTTTTTTATTTCTAAATGTTGCCTATTTTCCAACCATGGATTTTGTTTTTTACAAACCTCTCCCATGCTGCACATCAAGCATTACTCCAGAAATTCAGCTTTGTCCTTGCTCGCTGATGAAATTTTACTATTATGTAGTAATTGCAGTGCCCTGAACTCTCATCCTCCTGCAAATTCTATGTTCCTCCAAGGAGAATGTTTCTTCTTAAAGTGATATTATTTCATTGGTACAATGTGGCTCACTGAGCTTGGCTTTTGCCCCCTTGTTCTTAGACTTTAAAAGGAGACTGTAACAGTCTGATCCAGCACCTACTGAGAAGAAATCAAAGGCTCCTGTTGACTTCAGTGAGTGCTGGAGACAGCTCCTAAATAGGATGACTCAAAGTGCAGTTCTAGCCTGGAGGCAGCTATACAGCTGATACTGTGGGGCTTTATTGTCTCATTGCTTCAAGCTCCAATCTGTGCAGTTTTTTAGTATAATTATAATTTTCTTGTTACCAGTCCAATAAATATCATGCTGGATGGGAGAGTTGAATTACTGCCTGAAATTTTAACCAGCAAAAATGATCCTGTAATCAGGTTTCTTATGTTGTGCAGGACTCAGGATTGTGTACAATTCTAATTTTCCTTAAATGAGCCACAATCATAAAGACGACTCAGCAGAAAACACATGGTCTACAAGGCAGCATTCCAGTCAATGGCTGAGCCAACTGGGAACAAAGCAATGGACAAGCAATTTGGAAGGCCATGTCCCAGGACACACAGTCTCTGTGTTGTCTGTTATGTCACCCCACAAACAGTGCATGGACATATTGGCATAGGTCACACTTATTTCAGGGACAGATTGACAATTATATAACGCGGGGGACTGTGGGCCAATGCCTCAGCCCATGCTATGACTCCTTGTAGAGTCATACTCAGAGACTTTGTCAACTTGAAATCCACAATCTAGTATTCTCATAAGAACAAAATCTCCTGTCCATCCACAACTAACTCAGGCGTGCAGTACTGACCAGTAACAGAAAATTTCCCTGCACCACTGAGATCAGTCACGCTGGACAGAAACAGCTCTTACCTTTAAGGTAGGTCATGTTGTTAGTGCTCGGCACAGTGCACCTCACTGAGGGCCCTGACAGATTTCAGTGCAAGCAACAGCCACCGCCAGTAGTTTCTGCCTTTGGTCACCACTAACAAGTGGAAGAGAGTTAACTGTGGTATAGTTAAATTAATATGAAATGCCTGACTTGTCTCATTCACATCCTTTTGACAGTAGCATATGTTCCTGCTTTACACATGAAAGCTTAATTACAGCATTTAGGTGGCAAACCAGTTAATTATAAAAAATGGGGCCCAGAAGTCTGATATGACACCTTTGCATGTTTCCCTGGAAGATGTCATGAACAAAAGAAGATGTTTATTGTTAGCAGCATCAGGCTGAGGGCTGCAGGGGAGCATTGCCACTGAAGCCTGAGCTCCCTGTGCACAATCTGGCTACAATGGAGAGCAAAATGTGTTTTATACAAATTGCTCCTGCTAATAATAAAAGTGAAAGGAAAACTCTTTTTTGCCTGGAACAATGCACAATCTCTTGTGCGAGCTTCATATCATCTCACTTCAGATGTTGCTGATTTTAAAATCCCCAGCAGAGATCATCATTCATCTCAGCTTTTCTTTATCACTCATCATGGCTTTCCTCCTACACAGAACAGGCTAATTTGAACTTTTTCAACAGCATATGTTGGGAAGAGAGAAGGCAGTCTGAAGCCATGCCTATTGCCTACTTCATCTGGAAAGAGATCCTGAGGGGACCAGCTCAGGTGTGGGCAGATGAAACTGAACTTTTGCAAATGATTAGAGAAGCCAGTGTGCTACCTAAATCTAGAATAAAGGGAAGATGGAGCCCCTGCTCAGCACCATGTCATGAACTCCATGTGCTTTATTCTTTCTTGTCAGGCTTGAAACAGCAGATGTCTCATGCTCACAAAAGAAGGAGGTGAATTGAGTCCTCTTGGCAGAAAATTCTCTCCTTGAATGGTATTAGCACTTTTTTTTTCCTTTCAGAACCTAACACAAGTACCTGGACAATTCTTTTCCCCAGGGGCCTTCTGTCTGCCTTGCAGTTGATGATATGCTGGAGGCTACCACAAGTAAAGTGTGATCCCACAGACTGCATGTTTAGACCTCGTGGTGTTGCCTGCTGTCCCATGGATTTTCTGCTCAGTTTGGACCTTGAAATTAAATTCCCACTTTTGACCCATCCACCAACAGTCACTCACTAAGCCTATGGCAAAACAACTGTTCACTTAAAACCAACCCACCATCAAAGTGGGCGCTGCAGGTCAAAAAAATCCAGCAGCATAAACTTGTAGCAATCACCTGACAGGAAGATGTCTTGTTTTGTTCTTCCTCCTGTGTGTTTTTGTGTTTTGCATCAGAGTTTGACTGGTACAACAGCTATTCATAGCCTATGTATATTTGGAATAATCAACTTTCACAAATTTCTTGGCATTGCACTTGCACGTAGTCACCTGTTTTCCATCTCATATTCTGCAGCTATGAAAATTCTCTCTTAAAAATAATATATGTAAAATGTACAATAGGCTATTATTATGTGTATATATATATTATATATGTATATAATGTACACCTCAGGATCTTGATGACAAGAATAGCTCCTTGAACTTATCTTGCAGGTTTATAATATGACTCTAGGGTTTTTAGAAAGGCAAAAAGAAGGTACAACTTTAGTATTACATAGCAAAGGACTTGCTATCTGTGTTTTTAGAGATTATCTCAGAAAGCCCTGTGAACATGATAGGATAAATTACTTAAGCTTGCAAAAACAAAGACATCTCAGAATGCTGACCTCCCAGTTTCACCTCTATCTCACCTAATTATATTGACATGCAGAACTGGATAATGCCCTGCTACAGCTTTCCAAGATGCTTTGTAGATCACAGGTGCAGCAGTGCACTGAAAGCCTCAGGCTTTACAGCAGATTTGCACTGTTTCAGGGAAGGCAGAGGGGGTTTGTGTCATGTTCCAGAAGGGTGAAGAGTGCTACTTTTGCACAGAGGGCTTCTGAAAGGCACAGCTGCTATCATACTGCAAAGTACCTAGTGTTGATATGTTGACTTTTTTTTTTCTTTCTTTTTTTTTTTTTTTTTAAGTAACAGGAAAAACAAAATGCACAATCCTCCAAGACTGCTGCAGATGTGGTGTCAAGACAAAAAGCAATGAGATTTTATTCCTAAGCAAAGATTGCTGTGTTACTGAAGGCAGAGAAACCTTTATGCCAGCAGCTCACAAAAGAAACCATGAGATTTTCTAAAGGTAATTGAATACTGGTAAAGGAACATAGCAACAAAAACAAACCATCTCTGATCCCTGAAGGGGAATGCAGGGACTTACCTGTGTCTAGCAGTTGGAAGCTATGTGCTATGGAAACGATTCAGTCCTGTAAACATGTCTAGTACTCATCTGATCTCTCTTTCTGCTGTTTCTCCAGTCATGTAAACATCTCTTCTGCACAGCGTCCTTTGGCAAGGAACTCAACTCTCTTACTCCCCCCTCGGCATCTCCTTTTGTTTATTTTGAACCTGACTCCTACTGACACCGTGTGCTGGCACTAATCCTCATGTTGCAGGTATAACGCCAATCTCACTGGCAGTTTAGGAAAAGATGTGCACTCGAAAGGCTCAGCAATTCATCATAATTTCCAGGAAGAAGCAAAAGAGCAGTGGTGGTGATTGCTGCCTCTTTCCTAAGGGCAACAGAGGAATGTATCTGTCAACCAGGCATGGCATCCAGCGAAAGCTAACACCAAGTGCTCCTGCGCTGCTCATCCCTATGGTATTAATAATACTGACAGGAATGACCATGGCAGAACAAAAGTGACTACAAGGAGTTGGAGCGTGGGTGGAAACCCTTGCATGTGCCAATTGTTCCTAACAAGAATCATGTTTTGGGTAACAGCAGGAACAGGCTTCTGGGGGTGGCACTGGAGTGCTGGTTTCTCATCTGTGGGCTGTTGCTTAATGAGCAGCTGGGTAAGGATTAAGGTAACTTAATGAGTGTGTTTGTATTTAATAGAGGATAGTGAAAACATGGAAACCCGTCCTGGAGGATGGCATCCAACCCTGGGGTCCTCAGTACAGTGACCTGTTGGAGTGGGCCCAGAGGAGGGCCATGAGGGCAAGCACAGGGCAGGAACATCGATCCTGAGAGGACAGGCTGAGAGTTGGGTCTGTTCAGCCTGAAGAAGAGACGGCTGTGGGGAGGCCTTATTGCAGCCTTTCAGCACTTAAGGGTAGCTTAAAAGATGGACAGAAACATTTTAGCAGGGCCTGCGCACCCAGACACAGGGTAATCATTTTAAACTGAAAGAGGGTAGATTCAGACTAGACACAAGGAAGAATTTTTTTTTTTATTAAAAGGGTGGTGGAACACTGAAACTTATTTCCCAGGGATGTGGTAGACAGCCCGTCTCAGGAAGCATTCAATGTGAGGTAGATCAGGGCTCTGAGTAACCTGATGTAGTGGAAGGTGTCCCTAGTCATTGCAGGAGAGTTGGAACTGGATGAACTTTACAGGTCCCTTCCAACCCAAGCTATTCTATGATTCTATAACAGACTGCCATAAAAATGGGGGGAAATCAGGGTATTTCATAGGGTTCATAGAGGAGGATGCTATGTTCAGAGCAGTTCAGTTCCTGTATTCTACTGCAAGTACCTGAAGAGGAGATAATGGAAAGGTAGATACACGATCAAATCTGCAACTGAATCAGTGTAACACATTCAGATGGACAATGCTTACCAGAAGAAGAATACTAACCCAACCTTTAGGCTTCCAGAGGGAGACTTTAATGAATTCAGAGGTTTGCATGGTAAAATCATCTGATTCTGATCAGATGATCATGTGATTCTGATAAAAAAAAAAAAGTGTTAAAGATGACATTTCCTAGGAAAATATCCCTCCAAAATGAAACAAATAAAACATGGGAAGAGGTACCTTCTGTAGAGGAAAATGTTAGCAGATACAAATATGAGTAAGTTGGATTTGAGAGTCAGAGAGGTTTTGCAATGGGACAAACATAACTTAGGTTTCAAATGACAAAAAAAAAAAAAAAAAAAAAAAAAAAGAAAAAAGAAAAAAAAGAAAAATATTCAAAGACACAGAAGAAAAAAAAAGAAAAGCAACAATGAGAGATGATATTCAGTAAACAGATGACATGGAAAATAGCAAGAAATTTGTTTGTAAAAATACTGAGATATCTCCTAAGATTGAGAAAAGTTGTTGGTCTGATTCTCAATGGAGAAGGAAAGCAATCAAGAGACAGCTTCAGGAACACTCTTTAGCTCTCTTGCATGCTTTTGCTGAAAAGGGAAACCAATCACGTGGCTGCCATTTCATAGGTGTGAGTAAGAGACAATGCCACATTTTTTTAGCAGGGAAATAAAGGCTAGGAAGCATTAAAGGCATAAAGAAGTCAAAATTGGGTCTTTCCACATCAGCTGGGTCTCAGGAGTTTTATTTCAGTTCATACGATGACCATCCTTGAGAACTCCTATGGGTTCAGGAGGGATCAGGACAGGGAGAAGTAATCATGATACTAACACAGAAGAGGGTTACCTTAGACTGTCACCACCTTAGACTGTCATATACCCTGGATTCCACGTGGTGTTTCACACCATGCTCTGGAGCCTTCTTACAGGAAAACATGAGTATGAAGAACCAGCTCCAAATAGTTACAAAGCTGGTTATAAAAATGTATTTTGTTGGAGACAGAAGTAATCTGTAAAAATGAAGTAATTTTTCTCTGCAAACAGAGAAAAAAGAAACCACTCTAGCTACATGAAATCACCATGGTAGTCACCATGAAAAACATGGTGAGGGTTTTGTAGAACCAAAGCAAGAGCAAATGAACTTCAGCCATCACACTGCCTCAGAAAAAAGGTAATCACTGTGTTGGGGCTTACAGATCCTTCTACAGCATGACACACCTTTAAAGCGACCAACTCATTTTGTCCAGTCCTGTCAAAACATCCCAGGAAAGCTGTGCAGTTTTCCAGCACTGAATTTCAATAATAAATCCAGGCAGAAATCTTAAGAGCAAGGATGGAGATCTAGCAAAGCCTACCTGGAAGGAAAGATTGAAAGATTTGGGGTTGTTTACCTAAATAAAAATGAGGAGGGATGAAAAATAATGATGGCAAAATGATCACAAAGAGGACTATTCTGTTCTTCAAACATTTAATGATTAGGACAAAAGTCACAGACAAACTGAAGTGACAGACAGACAATAAAAGAGAATTCCTAGCCATATGGAGAAGGGCAGTGATTACACCATACATTCTGCTTCCATCACACCCACCCCTCACTGCAGAGGATGTGCAGTCCCCACATTGGACGTCTTTTAATTGCTTAGTCAATCATCTATCAGGATTTCCATAATTAGAGTTGAACTTGACATATGGCAGGGTGATGGATTAAGTAAACAATCCCTCTTGCCCTCTTATGTTTTTGTCTGTCTAAGAAAACAGGGCTTTCATCCTCCTCCTCCTTCATGATACGGTAGTCAGAATAAATCTCTGACACCTAAGCTGATCTGCTGGTGCAGATCACCCCCAGATGTGTGTCCCACATTGCTATTCTTTGGAACCAAACCACAACATTTGACTGCCTTGTTCTCAGCAGATGTGATGCTGATGCAGAGCCCTGTCCCTGGCATATGGGAGGGAAATGGGAACAGAGTTCTGTTTCAGTCACAAGAGGCAGCTCAAGGTGCTGCACCCCAAATATGGCAAAGACTTTTACTGAATTCAGTAGATGAAGATGAGGGTGGGGATTTCAATTTCCAATCCTGGTTTTGCCTGCTGGGATTCCTTTCCTTTTCTTTCCAAAGCTCAGTATGAGCAGAAGGCTGCATGAAAAAGGGTTTGTATGAAACAAAAGAGACAAAGGACAAGACAGCAATAGAGCTCTGAACACCACCTAATCCTGCTCAAACAAATCTGTTATTTTGGATATTTAAAGAAAGAAGCCTGTCTACTTGACAAACCAGAGTGGTTCCAAAGAAACGATTACAACCTGTCGCATCAGGTCAAACTGAAAAGAGTTTCTATACAGCTCATGATTCTGTAAATTACATTTACAGTCACTTCACTTCCCAGCCTGAAGCAGTGCAGACCAGGGCAAAATGAACAGTGACAAAATTGTGCAGGTTTTACACAGTGGGATTGTAAAGAATAATATGGAGATGGGAATGAACTTGATCGAATCGCAATGAAAGATTAACTGTGTGACGTGTATATAATTGGTTAATGGGGCTGGGTCAGCACCTGGTGTCTGATGCTTTGAAAAGAGGATAAGAATGCAGCTTCAGCTATTTGAAAAAAGGTTTTGCAGGCTGAAATGTTCCCAGCTCTGTAACTTGCAGAGTCTGGGAAATTAAATAAATCTAAATGTAAATTACAGAGTTGTCTGAGGTGGAAAAATCTGCTTTGAGACTGATATTCACATTGTCCGGGTCTGAGGCGCAAAGAGGCCAGAATGGGCATCCAGAAGGGAAAAAGCATGGGCTGGGCAAATGAACCCGAATGAAACATGATGCATTAACCTGGAAGTAATTATAAGGAAAGGGCAGGGGGTAGCCTTGTTAGCGACTCCTCAGGGTGTAACAGAGAGCCATTATGGTAATATGAGACTGTAAAAAATGAGGCCTTGTCTGCTCTGCAAGAACATTAAAGAATGAGTGACACTTCTCTCATGAAAAGAAGGACTGCCCCATTGTCCTTCACCAACATTTTCTCTGTCTTGTCAACAGCCTACTTGGCTATTGCCCTTCCCTGCAGGCTGGCTGTGTCTCAGCTGTGCTATACCTGTGTGTTTTGGAAAGGTAATAAACTCACAGCAGCTCTAAGAAAATTATAATGTAAAAATTATTTCAGCTGGTATTTAAATAGGGAACTTTTCAAGATTATTCATGAAAGTTTTGGAGTTTTTTTTCCCCTCTCTTCTACAATATGATTAATTCACATTTTATGTGTAGGAAATAAAAAAAAAAATTCCAGGTGTCTAAACCAATTTTCTTTAAGCATTAAAGACCACAGTCATTGTGATGTTCAGAGAAAATGTCTGCACTGAAGATTCCATTTCAATATCTCACAGACATGGGATTTTAGATCTGAACTTCCATGTTTGCCTACAGAAATAAGTAACACTAGTTCTAGAACTAAGTTATTTGATCATACCACTATTAAGGAAGCAGAAAGGCATGCAGGGATAAAATCAGCAAAAGTCATTTTACAAGGAACAAAGGACATGAAAAGAATCTAGAAAAAAGATTTAGAAATAAATTGAAGTGTGAAAAAGACAACAGAATACACAGGCTGATTATTCAAATCAGAGGACAGCAATAATTAATGGTACAAAGTTGTATGAAAAATCTCTTGTACCTGTCTTCATAAAAACTGTTATGTGTGATCAGCTGCCTAGAGCAATGGTTTTAGAAGGAGACAGAAACATAAGCTAGGAGAGGAAAAGAATAAAGAAATAACACTTAAATAGTCCAGATGAATTCTTGTCAGTATTCTTCAAAGAAATGCCTGTTAAGATACTGAAGAATTTAAAAAAAAACCAGACTCTGTAGTCCTCATGGTCTTCAAGAACTTGTGGATTCAAGGCAGGTTAAAGTTATCAAGATGAAGGTAAATATGTCCCCTACCTGATTAAACAAAAAGAACTTGAGCAACAAAGAATGATTAGTTAAAGTTTCATCCATGATGACACACAGGAACAAATGACTACACAGCAACTGACAAGCTCTGGCACAGCACTCCTGTCCCTTTTTATCTCCTTAGACAAGTTCACAGGTAGGTCTGAGGTGAGACCTGGCAGGCTGGATACTGGGAAGAGGTCAACAAAAATGTGGCCCCTTAAGGACCAAATGCCAATCATGGACCAATTCCATCCCACTTAAAGTGGTGTCCTGGACCATGAGCAGTTTGACAGACACTGGCCTAAAGGTTGAGGCTGGGGTGGACAACCAACAGAAAGCTGTGAAGGATAAACTTCAGGATGTGATGGGATGTGACAAACTTATGTCATTCTCTGACTGGATGTTATGAATTAGAAGGGGTGCGTCTTTTGAGATACTCTGACTTTACTAGGGTTTCTGATGTTAATCTATGCTACTTTTTATAACCAAAACCCATGTAATTTTATCTAAGTGAAATTGCCATGTGGTGCCTTCATAG
The DNA here is from genome assembly GCF_017590055.1 of Onychostruthus taczanowskii. NCBI lineage: Eukaryota > Metazoa > Chordata > Aves > Passeriformes > Passeridae > Onychostruthus > Onychostruthus taczanowskii. Next base: position 983,849 of record NW_024499906.1, read on the forward strand.
CTGCTCGAAAAAGGCCTCATAAGTGAGTTGCTCGAAGTAATACACTGATAAAATTAGGAGAACATTTTTCAGGAGAACCAGATCCTGAGAGATTGACCATGGATCCACTTCTATGTCAAGTTTACTTTAAATTGGTTGCATTGCAGGAGTGGTTACTTTTGGAAAAGGTACAGATGGTACCTGACCATGAGGCCTTGAAAGCATTTGGAATAATAGGATTAAAGTCTTAAATTTTTCTGCAAATTGGGGACATAGTATGAAATAAGCATGATGCTATTCAGTAAGAAAAAAAGAGTAATACCTAAAAGGATTAATAGAACAATAGAAATGTGGAAAGCTTGATTAATACAGTAGTGTACTGTTAAGAAATCCTATTTTGAGAAGACAAATTACCATTTTAATTTGCCATTTTTTTTTGCATTTCGGCATGTATTTATTGATATATTCACTCAGACACATACTTATTGTATATATGTATATATATACAATATGTATATATTATACTTTATGATTTTCTATGCCTACACTCACACACACACATGAAGGGACTAAAGCCAGTCATTGTCCAAACTCACTGAGAGAAAAGACAGGATCAGATTGACTCAGGTCATAACACTGTAAAAGTGGATTTGAATATCACCAAATTAGTAGGTATGACAGAAATGCCGTGCCCCCACACCGGAATAGCTGAGGAACAGCCTGACCTTAGAGACAATCCATGAGAGAGCATCTGTTCCTGTATAGGAATCTGTATAAAAGGTATACCTTTTAAATAATAAAATAATGGGAGTACACTGCAGGCATACTATTGGACATATGTACAACCAACATTTTTGCAATGCAACATGCATGGGGTGCTGTAAATCTGAGATTTTTAATGAGTTTTTTGTGAAGAGAAACTGCTAATCCTGAAGCCTAGAGGTCTTCTGCTGAAAAGAGGGGAAACAGGAGGCAGTCTGCATCTCAGGCCAGCAGTGAAACAAGGGATGTATTCCATTGTTAAGATGAATTTTACTTCACTTATAATCTTGTTTCTTTCAGCCTGTGTATCTATTCCTTTGATATATGACAACTGGATAATTACACTTGTAATTTGTTTCATTACAAAGACAGCCTAGTTTCACAGGATGAGCCAAATGTCATGGGATGAACCAGGGTGGAGATGATAAACTGGGAAGCAGTGTCTCTGTGGAAATGATCATCCTAAGGCAGAGCGTAGAGATCTGAGCCCTCAAGAGGTTCAGTGGCCAGTGAATACATTTTACAGGGAGCCAGCGCAGGATGATTGTGCTGCAAGCTGTCATTCCTGGAGATGAAAAATATCAGAAAATATATAGTTAACTGCTCCCCCTTCTCCCCCAGGCATGACATCCATCATCAATGATTTTCAAGGAAAAGGTTAGACAAACACCGGTGCAAGGTACTCTAGGAAGGGCAGGCTCTTCCTCAAAGCAGGAGGATGAACACACTTCCTAATTTATATTTATGTCACTAATTTACCATGTTACAGTGAACAGGACAGACAAAAACACCTCCAGGATGTTTGTACCAGCCCAATCCTTCCAACAGTCCCCCACCTTCCTCTGTGGTCTGGCCTGGCCAATTTATTACATTTTGTAGCCTGAGAGGGTCCTTGTTAAATGAAGGAACTCACAGTCAATTAACAATAATGTGTTTTTATTCCTAAGTGCCATCCACTCAACCACATAGGAAAGTGATATCCTGTTTCCGAATGAGTCTAAATTGGTCTTTAGGTCATTTTTACTCTGAGGGCAAAAATAATTGGCCTTGTGGTTAGATCTCCTCCTGGATATACACTCTACATTTTCCACCCAGTGAGATCCATAACTCTGCTTGAACAAGTGATTGATCTGGCACTGAATGTTTTCACACTGCGAGTGCAAACAGGATGCCAGTTCAATTTTCATTCTGGCAACCAATCTCTGCCTTGTAATATGCCTTTATTTTGCCTTTTTTTATCACACAGTGGAAAGAATGTACCACCAGGTTTTCCAACACATATACAAAGAGTGGAGTTTTCGGTCCAGCTCTGCACTGTTACAGTGCATCTTCACAGATCATATCAGCTCACATCTGCTGTGGAGGTCATTCAGCTCCACTGGAACATGCTAATGCCTCACTTCCATTCTTTCTGAGCAATGCAACACATGCACTTCATTTTCCTCAGAGCAATCTGATTTATCCTTCTTCTAACCTCACTCCAAAAACTGTTTGACAGGGGATTTTTGCCTTTTTTTTCTTTTCATACACCTCCCCTGCCCCCAAAGGGTCCAATTTTTAGTCATTTTGACCATTAATTTTGTTTTCAAAATCTACAGTTGATCTCCTCAGAGGCATGAATTCTTGTCAGACAGTCTTTCCATTTTGTCTATTTGCATTAGTTTGACATGCTGTGAACAGACGCTGTAAAACTTATGTCTTCCAGTCCTGTCTCCATTCTAGTGTTGCTACCAAAGCAGAACTGCTCAGATCACATTCCCTTCCAGCAGCTACTGTGCAAGAATGCTCTTATTTCTGAATAACCCAGATGGGTCTATTTTACAGTATTTCCTTTATGCCAGCGATTTTCATACAGGTTTTCCCTGTCGATCACAACGACACTGGTGAGGTCGGCTCAGCACAGCACAATACACCTTCAAGTGAAGCTGGTGCACTTGCAGCAAGAACTTACATGCTGATCCTGCATATCATTTTACAAAAGAAAAGATCTCACTGAAACTCTCTAAGGGCTGCAGGCAGCATAATATGGAAACTATCACAATCTAAGCTATTACATTTCTGTATTTCCCAAGTCTTGCTGGAGGTTCCCCTGCTGCCAGTGGTAGTGGGGCCCACCTCTCCTCCTTAGTCATAGAATCAAAGGATAATTCAGGCTGGAAAAGGCCTGTAAGATAACTGAGTTTAATTGTTACTCTTACACCACTGAAGTCCTCACAGCACCCTCTGGCCCAGCAGCTCTGCTAGCTGCTGTGGTGCGCCAGCCACAGAAAGTAAAGGTCAGGGACACGAATAGAGTGAGATAGAGTCCTGACACCCACTGCTCAGCCCACAGCAAATACAGGAAAAAATAGCAGGATGAGAGAGGGAAGAGGAGATGTTGGTGGGAAACTGTCAGTGTAGTGCAGACTGAGTGCTCCTGCCTTCTTTGGTCAGAATTCAGGGTCAGGAGCTTTATCTGCAGGAAAGGGAGGAGAGCACTGTGGCAGGAGTACAAAGGTACTGCACTAAGGTCTCACTTCAAGAGGATGGGGAGGTTCTCAGATTCCACAGAAAGAAATGTAACTTCCCGCAGAGATTTAGTCACTAGAGGGGTGTTCTCAGCATGTCTCATAGCTGGCATACTTTGCAGGGTAGCAAAAGGCACCAGATCTGCTCATGGCCATAAAAAGGCAGACCAGAGTTAACTCAGGGCATTACACAAAAAAAAAAAGAGATTTTGGGGTCTGCTCCTCATTTCAGGGTATGACATAAGTGCAATACATAAACATCTGAGGTGATTTTTATCACTTTGGCTAGCTGTCCTAGGCACAAGGCTAAATAATGACTTCCTTTTTTTTTTTTTTTTTTTCTGGTGTTGCTGTTGCTGTTTTTGCATTCTGTTCCTTCTGTTGGGTGGTGGGTTTTTTGCCAGCTACGCAGAGAGTTCTCTTGCATGCCTGGCTATACATTTAACAAGTGAGCTTTTAGGTTTTTGTATACCAAATGCTCCAATGAACTAAGAGCATTCTCACAGTTTATCAGAGACTGGTGTTCAACCAATTTTAGGCTGAATAAAAGTTAGAATGAGGTTTAGCTATTTCTCGTGTATGTTCTAGTCATTGATTTCCGAAAGCATAAATTGTGCACCACCTCCTCAGATGAAGTTATCTGTAATATCAGTTGTGCCTAGATTTTGGGGTTGTTTTTATTTTTCAGGTGGCTTGATTGAGGTGTTTATCCATTTTCCCCTGAACTCAGGATGATAAATGACAACAGTATACTTGTATTCCCAGAAAAGTTAATGCTGAGAATTTACATCACATAGGGTGATATTTTATTACTCTGCTCTGTACAGGGTTACACAGTCCTGAAACACTTATGGTAATTTTTCATTGTTTGAGCCCTAACTTGAGTAGGTTCACAGTTGCTGTGTATGAGGGCAAGTTTGAGTCATGTCCTAAACAATCCAAAAGCTGTAAAGAAATAGAAATACACCAAAATGCAAATTTATTGATAAAGAAGTTTTTTAAAAAAAGTTTTATATTGTGTATTATTTATATGAATACAGCCACATAGTACTGCTTCAGTACTGTAGCCATGCTAACACCTGTAAAGCAGATTAGCTCCAAGGCAATGTGAATCCCTCCTTCACTTTCTTTACTCACACTGCTTATCTGGCTCCTGAACTACTTCTGGCTTGTGGTGGAACATCAGGCCTCCATGACCTTTGCTGGTTATTTAATAATTCCTAATACTGAGCTTAAATACTTATTTTTCTTGTGTGTGTGTGTGTGCTGAACAATCCTTAATACAGCAGCACTTTACACTTTCAAGTGTTGCCCAGCTCCAAGCTGTGGCCTCAGCCATGACCCACCTACCTTACAACAGCTACTCACACACCTGCTGCAAGGCATCTCATGAAAGAATTTCTATCAATCTACATTTAACAGCATTTCAAACCACAGAAGATCCCTTCATAGCTATTCCTTGGAGCACTTGTGGCGTCTGGAAGCAGGCAGGAGCACTTGTGGCATCTGGAAGCAGGAAGGAGTCTTGCAAGTAAAACCAAACCTACCAATTTAAGCAGGTCAGCAAAGCCTTGGGCTAACACAGCCTGGGACCAGGTCTCTGTAAACAGCTGCAGTGTTGCCACTATCATGAATTCTTGAATTAGAAGGAAGATACCTCATTTTCCATAGTAAAAAATACCCAGCAGCTTGCAGGACTCCTAGTCTAATTCCAACCTTGCTTTCCAAAAATCTACATTTGGTAGTTTTCACAGATACAGTTTGATATACAACAGTTTTTGGGTTTTTTCTCCTGTTTAAGCTCTTGTCTGCTGTTACAAAGCCAAACTTGGGAGCCTTTATGAAAGCAGATTCTGTTCAAAACCATTGCAGTTTGGAAAGTTCAGATAAGAATTGGCAAAGTTCCACTTTACTTTACAGAAATGCCAATCTTTCAAAGAGTCCCACAGACAGAACTGAACTCTACAATATAACTATTTCCTAAAAGAAAATGTGGATCAAGTGCAAAATGAAGGTCTAAATACTGCACAATCAACCATTTATTTCAACTGCATCAACCACAGTTCAAACAAGTACAAATATTTTCCCCTGTGTGAGTCTCATTAGATGTTCAAATTGAAAATTACTATTTGAGTCAAAATGAGTCAAGGTAATATTTCAGCAAGGTTTCAACAAGTTTGTCATTTAAGATGAATGCATCCCCACCTTCCTTGTAAACAAGAAATGTGAGCTCAATGAAGTACCTTGCTACCACAATGAAGCAGAGAATTCTTGCTACCATCATCTGCACGGTTGTGCTCAAGTATGTACTCTTAAAATTTCTCAGAGAGTGTGGGATACTACGATCAAACTGCTGGCACAGAAAGCACTGGAGAGAACAAGCACATGGGAGGTAATTGCTGACAATTGTGGAAAGAAAATGAGGGAAGCAACGACTGCTAGCTGTGCTGGGGAAGCAAAATAGCTGTCTGGACTGACGGCAAATCCGAGATTTCATCCTCCAAGAGGACCAGCACACAATGCCATGCTCTGTACAGGGAAGCATACAGACTGCAGATCCAAATTTGGCAGTAAAGACTAGGCTACAAATGATCTAATTTATCTCAATTCGTATCAGCTTAGCAAATTTGGAAGAGTTTATATGAAAATAGGTAACAAGGGAGTCACAAAAGCACAGATTTAAAAGTCTTTAAGCAATAATGACTTTTCATAATGCCTGATCTTTTTAATTGATGTCCCTCTGGTAAACAACAAGGAAATCGTGAAGAACAGAATGGAATTTTTGTTTAGGAAAGGTAAGAAATACCAAAAAGCAGGCAAACAGATTTTGTAATGCTTTAACAAAGGAAAATAGCCTACAATTTCACTGTCAGGGTGAAATACAAAGAATACCTCTATGAATGTTTACACAGAAAACAGTAATCAGTCAATCATCGACATAACTGATTATATACTTTGATATACAAGCATGAAGCATAAAGCTAAAATGACATAAAATTACTCTGCTGACACCATTTGCAAAAAACAAAGACCTTACGACAACAAGAATGATTAATACAGGAAAAAAAAATCTCAAAAAGAAAATCTCAAAAAGAAAATAGTATTTTTAATGCAAAAGCATTTAAATCACAAGGGAGGCAAGAAATAATAAGGAATGTAAGTAAAGAATAGTGGAGAGGAAAATAATTGCTATCTTCTTCATTCTTTTCTCTATAAGACTGAGAGGGCATCCGGACACACTGAAAGACAACAACTTCGAATTTGAATAAAGAACAGTTTGATTGAGTAGGGAAATCAGAAAAGTGTGACCATCCTGTTAAACGGACTGTCACAGGGCACTCTTGAGATTAATAAACCAGCAAAATGAAAGGAAGTCTACACATAATCCTATTAATAAAATCGTCCTGCTATAACACCAAGCAGCAATGCCATACAAAAATAAAGAGGTGGAATTTAGAGTTTCAGGGCTGATCTGTAAGGAGAAAACATTTTAGGAACCATCTGATGTCCTATGATGGTATCCTACCATCATTTGGTATCCTACAAGCATTTGGTAGTAGCTGCTGTGTGTTGCAGACTGTTCTTTAATTATACACTCAGCCCAAAATCAATGAGTGTCAATACCCTCAGTATGATGATTCCTAAATTTGTATCTGTGTCTACATTCCATTAGTTTACATACCAGTTTATGAGGTATTGCTCCTGATAGTTGCATACAATGTAATGTTTCTTAAAGGCCTGTCAAAAAAGGGCAGGTTGGTTTGGTTGGTTGTAGTGTGTGTTTTGGATGTTTGTTTGGTTGTTTTTGATTTTGTTCTTTTAGTTAAAAGGCAAGAAGAGCATTGGCAGAAGACAGAGGGAGGTGATCCTTCCTGCCTGTCCAGCCCCAGTGAGACATCTCTGGAATGCCCAGTGCAATACTGACACAGACATGCTGGAGTCAGTCCAGTGAAGTGCCATGGATGTGGTAATGCACTAGACCAACCTGAGGATGGTTTCCTTGGAGAAGACCAATGGCAAAACTTTAAGCGATAGAAATGTCACAAAAGTTTTTGATATACACTACTGAAATGCAAATAAGTCTTTTTATTAACTAGTGTAGGTTAGGATACACAACTGCCATAAGAAAACTTTACACATACCATTAGTTACAATCCCTCTGTCTGGGATACTGTAAATATTATTATTTCAGTCTATATGAATAATTTGTGAGAGATTAGACTTTCTTATGGTGTCCATTCATTTTAGACTTTCCACTATATGCTGTAATTTTAAGGAAGTTCCCCCATTTCATTACTTCTAATTGAGACAAAAACACTGCATGGACTTTCATTAATCTCCTGGAAAAACAGAGTTTAGAAACGACAAACTGAACACAGACAGCTGCCTGATCAAACCACGTGCTTGAGTTATTCCCAAATCAAGGCATCCCAGGGACCTAATTCATTAAATGTTTTCTCTCATTCCACCAATGTTTCTACTGCAGCCTCACTATTTCCACAGTATAAACTTCTGAGAGGAACCTAAAGATGTTTCAAAATTAGAATCTTGTCCAGAGCACAGGAAAAAAAAATTATGCTATTATTTATGCACTCAAAATTTATTGAGTCTGTAGCAAAATGGGGCTGAATAAAAAAAGTCACAAGCTCACAGGACTAACTACCTTAAGTCTAAAACAAAGATCTGAGGGCTGTTTAGGGTCTTATTTCTCTGTGGTTTTTTTTTTCTTTTTTGGCACATATGATGAAATGCAGTGTGTGGCCTTGGACTGCCACTCACTGCTTTTTATTATCTTCAGATTTATTGCTTGTTTTGCACTTAGACACTTCTCTCATTTTTCTGTCTGAGTATGTTTGTAACATGGCTAAAGTTGTATGAAAAAATTCTCATTTTGTCCTCATTTTTCTGAACACCTTCCCTCTAAATAGCAACTCATATCCTGCCTTTCACCATTCATTACTGTTACATCGTAGATAACTGGCCTATGTGAACTGACTTACTGATCTCAGCCCCAGCCTAGCAAGGTGCAGAAATGCTGTCACAACTGCTGCTGGTTGGCACCTTATTTATAGACTCAATAGCATATTAATCAGTATCTCATGGAAAACTGCACCACAACTTTCCCTTTAAAAAATGTCAGTGGTTTTCCAGTAATGTGGTGGCACCACATAATATGTTGTCAAAGAGTCATCTGATATTGCTTCAGTGGTTTTATGTTGTACTCCATAAAATATAAAAGGGGACCTCCCAGGTTATTGCCCTGCTCGTGGATAAGAATAAGATTTTAATTACCTCCAAGATAATTGGATCTCTTACTTTGAGCCTTTCTGTAAATGAATGCTGATTTATGGAATGCAAGCAAAAATTCAGGAGTGTTATAGATTTCAGAAAAAGAAATTTCTTCACTCTCTTGACAAAGCTAAACTGTCTCCATTAATCCCAAGGTCATTTGGCCATATCTTTCCCAAATCTATGGCAAACCATCAACCAATACGTACTGAAAACTAAACACACGCAGCAGTTTGCAATACATGGCCAGACCTGGTGCACACTGTGAGCAATGTGGGCATCACAGGGTTGTAAACCACAGTCTGGGTGGGCTGAGAGGGTGCCAATCCCTCTGCCCCTTGTAGCTGTTCCCTCAGACCTTAAGGCTGCTGTCTGTTTCCCTCTTTGCAATGTTGTGTGGCTGAGTGGCCATGCTGACATGGAGGTCAGGAGAAAGACCAGCTGTGATTTAAAGTTCCCAGTCTATGCTGGGTGGTTTCTTTTTAGCCTGATTGTTTTGATGCTTTAGGTTACAGAGCAGCCCCAGTAAAAGCAATGTTTGTAAAACTGATGGGCTAGTGAGATGTAGAACAAGTGCTTTGGGACAGAGGTTCCTTCAGCTGTCTTTGTTACCAGCTAAAAATTGTCACTGGCCAACACTGAGAATTATTGTCTTTGGGAGATTTTCCCTTTGGACCGTTTCCATCTTTCTTGCATGTACTCAGTGACCAGGCCACTCTCTCAAAAGATGAAATCTGAAATGGATCACTGGCCAGACATTCCCATTTCTCCAGCTCTGGTAGCATGACAAGTGCATCTGGCAACTCTGAAGCCCTTCTTCCTTCAGGGATTTGTGACTGCTGAGCTGACTGCAGTTTTTTCAGAATGCTTTTTCAGAACAAAGCACTCTCTTTTTCAGAGTTACACACATGCAGAGCAGAGAGCTAAAAATAAAATAACCTTTTCTGGATCTTTCCTTCCTCCCTCAAAGAAAAATTTTGCTGAAGCTTTGGTACATTCCAGTCATCTCAATACACTTCCTTCAGTTTATGCACTCCTTTCTTTGTCAGAGACTCTTACCCACCTGTTGGTAGCTACTTCATCTTCATTCCCATTAAAACCTGCTATCATTAGGGCTTCATTATCTCCTTGAAGTTTAGATCTAGTAAGACAGACTAAAATTTCTTAGTCCAGTTAAACTACTCTCAAAAGCTAACTTGTCCAGGAAAACACCCTTATTGTATAACATTGATTATTTTTCCATCTCCCATAGCTTTCCCTGTTCTCCTGGTTCTACCTCTTAAAATCTTTAATTCTGTCTGGGCAGGCAGGATGATATCTACCTGTAAATGGAGGTCCACAGAAAACTGAGTACCAATCACATCAGTATTGTTTCATCCTCTGCCAAGTAACATTGATATAAAATGCTTTTCAGATACATTTTTGAAGTAATTGGGAACTCAGATCAGATTTACTAACAGGACCCCAGTTATTACAAATTAAGCACCTGTTATATGTGAAAGGAAGTCATAAGGAGGTATCCAGGAGAATGCAATTTCCTATGTCCTCAGGAGGGCTACATTACAGTATGTGCATATATCCCTTTCTGCTCATACCTCAGTGGGGAGTGCACTTATTGAGGTCATGGTTAGTCTCTGGTTGAATTCCTTCTATTTCTTTAAAGGGTTTGAAGAGAGTGCTGGTACCTAAACAAAAAAACAGAAAAAGCACAAGTTTATGATAACAGAGAGTAGGACATCTCAACATGTGAATCCTTGCAATCTAAGTATTTGTTATTGTTCATGCTCAATTTAAAAAAAGTGCAAGATGGACTTGTTGGCAAATGAGTTTGAGCCTACCCAAGCCAAGGAAGACACTGAGCCAGGTTTTCTGCCTTTTGAGAACACATCTTTTACTCCTGCTTTATTCTAGAAAGGGCCACTTGTTACTTTCAACCTTATGAATATCAGATGCTGGAAAATCCATTACCAGTACAATTCTAAGTGCAATATAGGGATCATGTTGGGCCACAATGCTGAAATTTTATTTTGCTGAAGTTCCTCATGCATGATGGAGAGAATTTCTCCGTAAGAGAAATACAAAGTTCAGTTTTCAGTTGATGATAATGGATGTATTCCTGAACAGGATTGTGGGATTTGGTTTATAAACGATGGTGAGTTTTGTCTTGAGATGCTGATAGAAAATCTGCTGTTGATGGGCATTTACCAATTTCATGTGAATAGTTTTTTTTTTTAATTCTTCTAACCTAAAACTAAATGAGAATATTTACCAATCTCACTGATAAATTTTAATTCAGAATCTTCATGTGAATCACATTATGTAAACAATGGCCTTTGTAGGTAATATATTAATATATGGGAATTACATTTAGCAAGTGCATATCTTTTAACATGATCAAACACAGAGCTTAGCCACATTAATATAAATGAAAACCTGATTGTATTACTGTTTGCAGTCACACAGTGCACTGCACTGATAACAGACGTGCCAGTGCACGCACTACAGGTTATGCAGGACAAAGAAGGATTTTGCTTTGCGAGTCTTTGTTGCTGAATATGTTATGGAGAAGAGAGATTTTGGTTGCTAAAGCCATTTTTCAGTAAAAAGTCTGAAAAAATTTTGGAAACTGTTGGCAAGTACACAGAGAAGATGAAGAGACGTATCTCTTCCCTGTATTTATAGAAAGCCTTTGAGTTAAGAGAAATAAATCAAAATAATCATTTTTTGCCATCCTTAGAAAGGTCTTTTTTGTAACAGGTGAATAATTGTTATTTCCATAGGCCCTGGGTGTGCATGATATTGAAAGCTATAGAAAAACCTACATACAGCAGGAAAATGGCCAAATTAATTGCTGAAAAATATTTTTTGTATCAGATAACTTCCCCTTACAGCATTTAAGGGTTCTAAGCATCGGTTATTATTTAACTGATGAACACTCTATATTCTTTTTCATGAAATGAAAGCATTTCCACAGAGACCTGTAAGAAAAACTAAAATTCTTTTTGATATTTACCATATTTATCAAAACACACATATTTTAGTCTTTATAATCTGTTCTTTCTCAAAAAATGTCTCGAATTCTGCCCAGTTTAGACTTGCAAAAAGCAGATTTTGAAGCTAAAGCTCATTTTGAATCATAAGTCTCCTTGACAGTTAATGTCATTTTTCTTGCCCAGTTTAGACTTGCAAAAAGTAGCAGATTTTGAAGCTAAAGCTCATTTTGAATCATAAGTCTCCTTGACAGTTAATGTCATTTTTCTCCTAAATTACTTCTGAGGACAGGATTTGGAAATGCAAATCAATGAGATTTTTATAAGGATTTTTTTCCTGTGGCCTGCAGGAGGAATCTGAAAATCTTGAAAAGAAATATAAATACTAAATAACCTATTCTGGTTACTTGCAAGAATTGATGGATTTTTTCAGTCTGCACACTTGGTTCAAGACTTCTCACCTTTGTAGGCAAGGCTGAATTTTGCCATCTTTGTGTTCTCAAAAAATACTTTAAAAAGTATTTCGTGGAAAGGTCACTAAGGTGCTATGGTCTGTACCTTTCTTTTCTTCTTCTCAGGAGCACACACAAAAGTTCCAGCTAATGGAGTGAAATAAAAATAGAGGAATAAAAAAGGTCAAAGGAGCAAGGCACATCAGTGGGCTCCTCATCGTTCCACTCTTGGTTCATGCCATACTTCTACCTTGCACTTCTTCATGTAGGTCTCCGCAAGGCAACCCTGTGATGGAAAGGACTAGGGACCCCACGAGTATAATTAACCTCAGAGTCAACCCAGGGTCCTACACTGAGAGAGAGAGCAGGAGAGTGAGAGCCTGTTTCTGCACATCCCAGCTTGCCTTGTCACACTGCCTCAGCTGCCCCTCACACCTTGGGGCTGGTGGACTTATGGACCTGGTACAAGAAAGCTCACGTGGCCCGACCGTGGGGAAAGCATGCTGGCAGGAGAGGGATGCTCTGACTTCCAGATCCATTAGGGTAGCCCATGCAATCCCTGGAGAACCACCGGTTAAGCCAAAATACCTGGCCTAATAACTCTAATAACTCATCAAGTAGAGCTCACAAATTTGGGTGGAGCCTGAGCACTCTACCTGTGATGCTAAACTGGTGGACAGTGCTTGAAAACAGAAGCTCAGTCCTCAAGCAGAAAATTAAATATTGTTACCTGAAAAATATCTAAACACCTGTGTTTGATAAAGCACACTGTTATCTACTCGTGTGCTGGAATGCAGCCAGCTTTGCCAGATACTGACAGCAAAAAAAGAAGCAACTTCCTTTAATTATTATGTCCAGATTAATTCAAAGTTTCAGTCTTCAGTCAAGCAATGCTCTAAAGAGTCAAGTAACACTCTAAGCATGACAGAACCTGTCAAACTTCACTTCATAATAACAAACACAAGTCCTTGGATATCAGTCTCCATTTTTATTTCTAGATAATCATTTTTATCTTAGGGTCACCTAAATCAGGGGATATTAATACTTGAAAAATGAAAGGTTACAGGCAAGATTAAAAAGATTTTTTTTCTCTCTTCTCCCTAAAACAGTTATACTGACTGTTGCCCAGGGAAGCAGTAGAATTCCCATCCTGGAATTGTTCAACAGTGGGGTGTGGCATGTGAGGACATGATTTAGTGAATATGTTGGTGCTTGGTTAACAGTTGGACTCAATGATTTTAGAGGTTTTCTCTAACTTAATGATTCTATGATGCTATAGCAGGCATTTTTACTTGTCCAGGCAGCACCAGAATTAAATAGTGTTCAATATAGGAAAAATAAAAATTACCAAATAATGTGGGTATTAGAGTAAATCAAATATGCTGTTTAAAAATGAACTTGGCTAAGAAAAAAATTCAAAATACATATCTTGATGGATTCTCATATTGATGAGAATATGTTATGAGCTATGCTGCTCAGCATTTGTCAATATATGAGGAGTTATGACTGCCCCCACCATTCTCCCTAAGGACTGGACTTGGATGTTTAACTAACACAGAAACCTTTCCTGATTTTACTTGCATTAAGACTGAAATTTGGTGCCATGTGTATCTTATATAAGTACTGGTATCTGTCTGGAAGACATGTCTAAGGAAAAAAAGGACACTATTAAAGAATAATATACATTATGAGGCTGATTTTGTGCCTATTAGCTAGAAATTAAATCTTAAATTACCTTTTGCAGGCAGGATGCTTCATATGACTTCCCGAATACATGATGCTCTTTGGTACCTACCTCTGAGAGATTTTGTTCTGTTGTCATGTTTTGGACTGGCAGAAGTAGTCTCGTTCTCAGCTTATCACAGGAACATACTGGACTGTGAATAGCTTTATTGAATTCAATATCCTGTAAGGATATACTCATATCCCATGGAGTTGCCAGGCAAAAGGTTGCAATAGTACTTAGTTAAAGCTTTAGAAATGCAAACAGTTTCTCATTACATCACTTCCCTGTTCAGAAGCACATGGTACTTTTGCTAGTGAGTATAAGAGCAAAATCAAACTGTCCCCTGCAAACTGAGTTAAATTTCACTTGAATTCCAGCATCCTTGTAACCTTTTGGTGATGTACTAGAGGGAAATATGGTCATAGAAGAGCTTGATAACATTAAAAATCAGGTAGAATTCTTTCTTAACACTTTCAGAGGCTGTTAAGAAACCACTGGAGGACTGTAGTTGTTGCCTGAAGGTAGAAGTCCTCAAGGAAATCCTTGTAACTGAATAGTATAACTAAACATAAAATCCTATAAATCCTAGGAAGATACTGAAATACACTGCTGAAATAAATATCTGACTCAAAATAAAAAAAATCCATCTACTCACTATGGCTGCAAGAACAGTTGAGATTATTTAAAACCAGGACACTAAAAATGCTACAAAATACTGTATGAAAATAATGAGTGAGTTAAATTTAGTATCTGTAATCAAGAATTTACATGGTGCGTAATTCTGTGCTGCTCTACTGGACAGACTGAAACTCCAGTGTGAACTAGAGATGAAGGGACTGGGATGTGTGAATGAGTGAGCAGAGATCCACCTGCAGCCTGTGGAGGATCCCGTGTGGATGCCTGAAGGAGAAAGTGACCTCTGAGATGCCTGTGATGGAGCAGGTTTGCTGGCAGGACCTCACAGGAGACCCATGCTGGAGCAGTTTGTGAAGAACTGCAGCCTGTGGGAAGGATTCATGTTGGAGGAGCTCAAGGAGGACTGTCTCCTGTGTGTAGGACCCCACAGTGGAGCAGGGGAAGAAAAGACTCCCCTTCAGCCTGCGGTGCAAACCATGGTGAGACAGGCTGTGCCCCTGCAGCCCATGGAGGATTGTGAGACTGCACTGACAGTGGGCTCCAGCTTCAATCCCTTGTTAACCAGGGTGGGAACAAGGGGAGGAGTTCATTGCAATATTAAACCAAATAACCAGGCCTAAAACAGCCAAGGGTGAAGACTGAAATGGGTGTGCCTTTCAGTTGTTGTGAACCATGATTTGACTTGTGTGTTGTAGAATTAGCATAACAGGAACCTCCTGAACCATGGGAAGCAGTGAATTAACTCCTTGTTTTGCTCTACCTGTGTGTGCTGTTTTTACTTTTGCTATTAGTCTTTATCTCAACCCAAGAGTTTTCTATCTTTTACTCTTCTGATTTTCTTCCTGATCCTGCTGGTGGGGGAGTCAGTCAGTGGCTCCATGGGGCTTGTTTGCTGGCTGGGGTTACACCACAATGCATGGAAAGAAGAAATATTTGAGTAATCCTGAGACAGTTGGGGGTACTTCTAAAGCTAGGTTGAAGTTTACTGATTTTTTTTTCTTTCAATATATAATTTTTATTTGCTGTACTTTATCAGTTATAAGACAGGTTTGAGGTTTTTTTGATAACACCAAAGATAAATACTGATATGATTTACAGACAAATGGAAAATGACAGGAACCCTGCTCTAAACAAAATTGCATCTCTTTTCTTCATATATAGTTAGGAAACATAAAAGCCCAAGAGAGCATATCATTGTTTTTAAGTCAGTCAGAGTGTGGGGTGGGAGAGAAAAATATTGTTCCTCTGTTAAGCTCAAGAGACCTGCCAACTCTTGGGACTCTGAGGTATGCATTTGCTTTCAATGTGCAGAAAATAGAAAAGAATCCAGGCAAGGGATAATCTAAATAGCTAGAACAAATGAAACAACTGAAATAAACACTCCCGAGGGGATTCAACAATTCCCGCAACTACTCCGACATACTGGCACTTGTGATTATAATGGATTTCATAATGGTGCTAGCTTTTCCTACCAGAGTTTGCAAAAGCAAAGTAGAGCAATGACATACTCTTACACTTATTACCTCTAAAATACGTGGTAAATTGGGTTAGGGACAGGGTTTAAAGTGCAAGAAAGCTTACAGCTTCAGGGAAACTGGGGCTGGAAAATGATTCCAAGTGGATCACAGCAAGGCAGTAAGATTGCTGCCTCCACACCTTTCTAATCTAATCATGGTGATGGGAAGAGGGAAAGCCATACAAGAAGTGACTGAGATCACTTGGTCTGTTCAGCCTGGAAGAGACTGAGGGGAGACCTCACTGCAGCCACAGCTTCCTCGTGAGGAGCAACAGGAACCAATCTCTTCTCTCCTGTGACCAGTGACAGGGCTTGCAGAAATGACCTGAAGCTCAGTTGCGGGCAGCTTAAGTTGGATATCAGGAAACGGTTCTTCACACTGAAGGTAGTTGGTAGGGCACTGGAATGGCTCTCCTGGGAAGTACTCACAGCACCAACTTACCAGAGGTCAAGAAGCGCCTGGACAATGCTCTCAGGCACACGTGGTTGTTGGTGCAGCACTGCAGAGGGCCAGAACATGGATTTCAGTGATCCTTGAGGGTCCCTTCCAGCTTAGGGTATGTTAGGATTTGATAATTCTAGATTCTAGGAAATTTTCTTTTCTCTCAAGGAAAGCAAGCACAAAGGAAGAAACACTATCTTCCTGAATTAGATCAACTTCAAGGATTTCAGCAGAGACTGCAAAAAACATATAAGGCACAATCCTACCAAAATTACCTTATTGTTGCTTTAGAACACTTCTTGCTAGTGCTGCAGGGGTTGGAGTTTTTTGCCTGTTTATTTGTTTAATTTTAATGCTTTTTGTTTAATTTTCGTCCTTTATTCTTTAGGTCTCAGCCTGTTTAGGATCAAAATACATGCAAGTACTAGCATGCATGCACATCTTCCTATCCTTTCCCTTACAATTTTTGAAAATGGAGATGCATTTTAGAAAAATCTTGCTTACATAAATGGGCAATTAATAAAGAAGGTTCTCCATTACTACCCCCTCTTCTCCAAGGGAAAAGTTGCAGATATTACTCAACAAGAAATTTCTGCAGTCAAAAATGAATGTTAGGAACTTTTCTGCTAACAAACACTTCAGCTGAATTAGATCAAACAATTCAATGAGATTACCAAATCCCTTTGGATACCAGGCTTCCTTATCTCTGCTTCTGATAGAGCTACCTTTTGTCCTCGTTTGCTTTGAAATACACTGATCTTTAAGTGTTCTTGACTCCTAGCACGCCTCATTTTTGGAGATTAGAGCAGATTTCTGGGTACTGTACACCTCTCTGATAAATTCTAGAGGTACAAATGTAGGAGAGTGCAAGACTTTATGATAATTAATAGAAAATAACTAGTTGCATTCCATGAGACACTGCTGAGAGTACTACTACAGATAGTTATATTCAATGAATATGAATAAAGTTAATACTGTAAATATTACTTATGACTTTTCAAATAAGACAATGACAAGCCAATATGACCTGTGGATTTGGTGGATGACCTACTAACTTTTTCCTACAAAGTGCTGACCTCATCAGTTAGAAGACACACCAAGTCCACAAAGTCAAACTCACTCCCACAGGAGTTATAGCTAGAAGACCATATGGGTGCACACAAACATGCACACTTATATCACTGTGGATAGCTGGAAAATGTTTTGGTTAATAAATTATAATTATTTCTTCAAAGTACTGCACTTAAATCAAAGGTAATTTTTCAAAAATAGACATGGTACAGTGAAAACAATGCAAGATTTATAGCTTCCCCTAGTTGCCAGACTCTCTCAACATCATGCAGATATGATGAAAAAGCCTCTGATAAAACAGACTAAGGCTAATTTACATATCCTTTGCCCTGACGTGAAATCCTTTTTGGTTGATAAGGTCTAATTTTCTCTCTAATGCCGTGCAAATTCTAAAAAAATGAAGAGTTCATTCACAGAATCTAATTAAGACCTTCCCCTTAATATACCGGCCTTTTTTATTTTTCCAAGAATTCCTGTAGGTATATTAGTTTTCATTGAAGTAACACCAAAGGAATATACCCAGAACCAGAAGCTAGTAGGAAGGCAGAGGACAATGTGAAGTTTCTAACAGACTTACTTCTGTTACTCCTGCAAGATAAACTCATGGTGGTCATGAGTCAGAGAGAGGGAATCACTGAACAACTTCCTCCTTAAACCTTACTCACAAATGGAGAAAGAAGATCCCACCCAACAAAGGTGATACCTGATGACTTGAGAAAGGAGATGGCTCAAGATGAACAAAGACACCTCAACTGTACATCTTGAGGTCATGTTTCCAAACAGTGATTTTTCCTGAAGTATGGCTAGATATGGACTTAACATACATCAGGCTTTAACTACCCAGGTCTAAACATTAACTAATTGACCCTTATAATCTGACATTTTATCTCCATGGTGAAAAGTTAGCACAACAAATATTAATACTTTTTCCAGCCCTCTGATAGATGATATGTATTATATATATCCCACTTACAGAGAGCCTTAAACACTCCATAAAAATAACTTTCCTCTAGGGAAAAGAAAACAAATGGCATCCTAGCAAAACAAGACTCTCTCCCCATAAAAAAAAAAACAAAACAAAACAAAAAAAAACCAGAACATTAGACAGTGCTGCCAGATAGGCTTTCGCAAAAAAATCAGTGAAAAGACTGGCAGATGCTGACACCAAAATAGGGATAGGGCATTTGCACCTCAGCCATGATTTTTTCTGTAATTTGCACTTCAAGAGACCCTTTTATCTAAACATGTCAAAGTACTTGACAAACATTAAACTTGTCAACCAAAAGTTTCCAATATATTAACTTCCTTTTACCTGAAAGGAAACTGAGGCACAGTATGATTAATCAAAGTTTTCACAAAAATTAAAAAAAAAAAAAGACATATTAAAACCTCCAAACACTGCAGAGATAGAAACATGTTTTTAGGTAACTGACTTTCTATCCTGTACTTAAATCATCAGTCAAAAATTCCTTTGTAAATGAGATGTATTTGCCTTCCTAATGAGCTGACAAAAGGCAGCAATCCTGATTATCACAGCACAACAACTACTTTTGTGTTACACTGGCATTTCTGCAGAGCTGCTGAAAGGAAAAGAAAAACAGGAAGCTAGGCTAACACTATAACAACCTCTCTTGCACCCTGCTATCACACATTAGAGAATAAGCAAGTTGTTGAGCTAATGGAGCCTATGGAGATTAACATCAGGTTCTCCTACTATTACTTTAGTTTTGAACTCCAAAACTCCAGCTGTGAGAGAAATACATATCCGTGAAGGAACAATAGAGGAGGCTGATGCTGTCAAACTACAGAGCTTTAAAATTGCTGGGGGAAGGGAACTTCACTCCACTCCTATCAGCTTGATGCTAGGGCCAGTGAGAAATGCCCAGAGGCCGGAGAGGGATTGCAAGTCAGGAGAGCACCTGAAGTGTAGCACAAAGGAATTCCAGCCACTTCAGCCAACAAATCAGCTTCATTGTCAGTCAGTTAAATGCCCCTATGCAAACACACATAGCAGGGGGAATAAGCAAAAGGAGTCAGAGATGGAGTCAGTCCTCTGTTATCACCATATTGCAAAAATTCCACACTGTGGTCTCCTCATCATAAAAGTTTCATACCTCCTTGGTGGTTTCTCACAGGCAGCTCTTCAGAGCACTGACACTTCCTTCTTCACTAAGTAGCCAACTGACTCCAGTTCCCCTCTCAACCAGCCAACCCACTCTTTTATAGCTCTCTTCCTCTCCTTGGTCACAGCTGTGGCCTGTTAAAGTCAGGCCTGATCCTAATATTTGGTAATTGGCCCAGCTGCAACTCCTTAGGGGTGAGATTACTTTCTGCATTATCTTTATTTTCTTATATTCTATCCCCCCACAGCCCTCCATGTCCTCAGGGCTGTGATCCTGTTGGCATCATGAAGATGTGGCGGGATGGTGACTGTTGGAAGGAGAGGACACAGACTCTATAGGAAGGACAGACAGGGGAAAGCAGGAGGGAATGTCGTGCTCCTTGTCAGTGGCCTGCTGGAGTTCCACCTGGGGATGGATGAGGAGCTGTTGAAAGCAGGTGCAAGGTAGCATTATAGTGGGCTATAGTGGCCAAGAAGGCTGGCTAGTGTCAAGGAACACCTCCTTCGAGCTCAGGAGTGACACATCCTGAGGAATTCAGACAAAACTACCAGTAGGCCTCTATGGATGAACATGGACCTGTTGGAAAGAGTTCAGAGGAAAGTCACAAAGATGATCAGATGAATGGGGCTCCTCTCCTAAGAAGACCTGTCCTTGAGAGAGTTGGGGTTTTTCATGCTGAGGAAGAAAGGCTTCAAAGAGGTCTTGGAGCACCTTCCAGTACCTGAAGAGAGCTACAAGAGAACTGGAGAGTGACTTTTGAAAAAGACATGTAGTCATAGGACAGGAGGAGAGGCTTTAAACTGAAAGATGGTAGATTTAGATTAGAAATTATGAAAAAATTATTTAATGCCAGGGTGATGAAATGCTGGAACGTGTTTCCCAGAGAAGATACAGATGTCCCACTCCTAGAAGTATTCAAGGTCAAAGCTGGATGGGGTTTTGAGCAATCTGGTCTTGTGGAAGGTGTCCCTGCACATGGCACGGGAATTGGAACCAGATGATCTTTAATGTTTCATCCAACCCAAACCTTTCTATGTTTCTATAAAATTTTTCCCTACTCACTTTCCTCAGGGAACATTCATAGAAAATGTCTTAATGAGGATCTTGCAGTTGCAGTCTAGTCTGGCCAGAACAGGCACATTAACAGGTATAAGTGCCACATGAGTTCTACATTATGTGCAAAAATTCTCTGCAACAAAATGCTGCTGGGAAAAACCCCAACTACTTAGCACATTTCTGTGAACTGAGCACTTATATATCCTCAAAACAAGCAAAGTGTCTCTGACTGGCTCCCACAAAATCTCTCTTTCTGGGTGCTATCCTTTATCATTAAGTTGAGGTCAGAAAGGCTGGAATAACGTTTAATTAATTGGGCAAAAATGAAGCTGCTTGTCATCATTCTGCCATGATCAGACAGTAAAAAAAGATTTATATGAAGCTTTAAGGTCACTGATGGTTTTTTTACTCCTTTCAGAAAACTATTTTAAAATGCAGACATTTTGTGGTTTCTGAAAAATCTTAAAGAATCTGAAAAGAAGTGACGGCTGTGAAGTTCCATCTCTGAGATAGTATAATCCTTTATTACATTCTATCATTTTTAGATTAATTTAATCTGTGCTGGATCCTGAAATACTTCAGAAAGTATATTCTTGAAGAAAAGCAGAGAAATCAACTTTGTTATTAGGAAATGATAAATTCTTGTCTCTCTGGCTTCAAGGAGTTGCGCTTATGATCTGTCCCCATTCCAGGAAAGATCATGGCAAATACCTCATATAGGAATATACTGTGAAGAGGCGTGTGAGATGTACCTTTATGTGAAAACTGAAATAGGAATCACCACCTAAAGAGTTTTGATCTGTGTCTTTGACTCGGTAGTTTTAACATGTACAGGGATGGGTAAGGGAGAAAATACAATGCTGGCAGAATGTGAGTGAAGGTACAGTTATAGAATAGATAACGTGCTCTGTGACCGGGCTTTTCAAGCCTGCCCTTAATCTCTTTCCTCATAGACTCACTCAGATTTGCAGTAAAATCTTTCAAATATAGAACACTTGGAGCAAGTTTTCCTGCCCAGTTCCTTCCCCACCTCCCTTCCCCTCACCAGTGTGTTTCCTGCAAGGAAGTGGAGAAGGTCAGGGCTAGTGACTCCTCTCCTGCATCAGGGGCCGTGTCATAGAGGCATCACATTTTTGTGCCATGTTCCCCAGCTGTGGGAGTCTAAAGGGCAGTCTGGCTCTCAGTCAGTGTCGTGGCAGAAAAGAAGAACTCGTACCCACTGGCTGTGAGAGACGGGAGCTCTGTTTAGCTCTGGCTTCAGGTCTGATGATCTCAGGCTGCAAAAAAGTAAGACCAGATCTGGAAGGTTTCCAAGCAAACACTGTCTCAGGATTATTGCAGCTCACTCAACACCTGTCATTCCCTATATCTTTACCTGCCCACAAGTCATGTCTGGGACAAAACAGCTCTTCCCTGGATTAAAATACCTGGTATAGTCCAAGAGAGAGAAGAATTACTATCTACATACTGTGGACTTCAACTATTCAAAAACTTTCATGTATCTCTCATACTTCAGAGAGAGAGAGAGAGAGAGAGATAGATTTCCAGTAACTGTAGAGGATCATTTTGCCAATAATCCTAATAATATAGGAAAGCCTTATTTCCACCTAGTCAATAGAGCCACGTTTGTGAAAACAGAACACTGACAGGAGACACTAAAGGTTTAGCTGTATCCAAATGTGAATGACATTTTTAATCTAAATAATATCAGAACGCATTAAGAGAGATCTCAGAAGGGAACACAGAGAGCTGCAGTGTTAAAAAGTCAGGTGAAAATCTCAACTGAACTTTTCTTTTCCTTCATGTTGAAATTCAGAGATGACCTGTCTGTCACTACACAGTTACATTCGTCCACCACCATCCAGGAAAGAACAATTCTAAAGTCTACAGATCATATCAGCTCTGTTAAATCTTGCCCACTTTTGCCCTCATTAGGCTAATGAGATTGTTTCACATTGATGATGCCAGTATGAAATAGAGCCTTCCTTGGTCAGAGCCAGTGTTTCTACAAGCAGCAGTAAAAGACAGACTGGCATTCTCACAAAGAGAATATTTTCAGTTCATTTTTCAGGGAGTATGTTGAAGTCAGACCAATATTCTCTATTTCTGTCACAGCTGTATGGATGTAGGCACTTGCATAATGCTATTTCCTTCCAAGAAAATAAGGCAGAAAAAGAAGTGTTCTAAACTAGTATTCATCAGAAAAAAAAAATAAAATAAATGTGCTGTTATACAGGTTGTGAAATATTAGACTGTAATAGTGGGAGAGCTGTCTGAACAGATGTAAATAACGGAGTGCATATAAAATACAAGTATGCTAAATCAACGGACAAAGCAGCAGACTGATCAAGGCCCAGCCTAACTTCATTTGTGTTCCTTTTAAATTTGAGCAACTGGGACGAGAAACTCACCTTCTGTACATGTAACATAGGTATATGTTCTGTCTTATGGATGGAGGAAAATATTGATACTTCAGAAACAGAATAGCTCTTTAATAGTTTGAATTACCTAATGACATTTTGCTTTCATTAAAACAGTCGTCTCAGCCATTTTTTCTTCCTTCCTTTTGTCTTTCCTATGAGGCCCTTTATTACACAGTCACATTCTATATTGTATTGCATTATGAACAAAAAATGGCCTATAAAATGTTATTTGAGTCACCAGAAAAGCAGAATAGGATAAAGTGACCTATTTAAAAAGCAACCATTTTACTTCACAGAACCGCTACAATTGACATTGCAGCAGCACTCCCGTGTTGAAAAATGCTCTACTCCCAAGTATGAGCATTGTATGCAATGAACACAGCACTGCCTCTGCCCAAAGATCTTATGTGAAAGCTTAAACAACACGTTCCAGAAATTAAGTGGCAAAAACTTCATGTTATTTTCTATAGCAAAAAAAAAAACAAACCGCAAACAAAACCTTTTTGCTTCTAATTCCACAGTTAAGCCACGAGCATTATGTGACTGTACAAATACATGAGATTAGAATTTCAAGAAATTCAGACTTTGAAAGATCTTGAACATTCTGTGGTTAATACCAAGCCAAGAAACATAACAAAATACCGTGAAAAAGTAAAAATGAAATCTCCACTAAATATCTGAGACACTTCTCCATCAAGAGTGACTGTTTTAATATACTTAAGCCAGATGAATCTTGCACAGATGAATCCAGATTTCCATTAGTAAGCATGAAATGCAAAAGATACCAGGTTCGCAAAACTTCTCTATGGAATGTGAAATATGTCAGAAATTAAGTTTAAATAAAAAAGCACTATTTTTGACAAAAGTGCATTACAATTGGCATTAACTGTCTTGGTGGGTCTATAACACTGCACTATTTACCAATGCAATCTAAAACATCTACAGGTTCTCCAGCTGCTTATTTAAGTGGAAGTTTCTGAGTTTTCTATGCTTAGTGTCACTCTTTAAATCACTTTTTCTTGCCAGATATTGAATGAAAGAAGAATACCTCAATCTTTTAATTAGTATCATGGCCAGAAAACATCAGCAAGATGGCAATAAAAAGGCTTTAAAGAAAAGCGTGTTGTGATAAAAGGATGTCTCACTCCAAGACAAAGGAGAAGGGAGTACTATTAAAATTGCTACTTGTAACCAAATAATAAAATTATTTTGAGACATTTCAAAAATGTGTGAAGTTGTTAAGTGGATTATATTAGCTATTATGTTGAGGCCTGACTAGAAAATGTCATACTGTATATCTTGCTCTGTATCACTGAGCTTCATGAATTGGACGACTGCAGTTATAGGTAGATCCATTTTCTCTACTTGAAGGTCTGTGCTTGAACAAAAAAAAGATGAGAGGTAAAATAATATCATTGTCTAAAACAGAAAACAACCTCTTTTTCTCCTGAAGAGAACAAACCACAAATAGTAAGTGTGAGGAAATGATGGAGACTGCATTTTGCACAGCCATATTTGTCAAGACGTTTTCAAAGTAATTGCTTGATTTCAGTTCCTGTAAAAGCATAAATTGGGCAGTCACTCCCCAAAGAAATCAGGGGATCCATTGTAAAAATCAAATGGTCTACAATATCCTTACATTCCTCTAATTTCTGTTCTGGCCCCTTGCTCTGGAGCAAGCCATTTTTATTTCTTATCTTAAAGAAATTCACTACAACTGAGCGGACAGATTATGGTCAAGGAAAGAAGGCTATCTAAGCGTACACAAAAGTTTATGCAAGGTCAGAATGGGAAAGAAATGGGCAAGACAGTTCTTTATGCAATGTAGAACCAAACAAACTGCATTTTAAAGCATTTGATTAACAGCTAGTCTCTAAAGCAACAGTGATTAGTGCCCATCTCTGTCTAAGACAATGGACAGTGACTGCCTGAAGGACCCATGGGCAAAAATAAGGAAGAAATACATTTTTATCCAGAAATATCATAAAGAAATATTCATGTTGACAGAGTGAAATATCAACTTTTTTCAATTTTTTAACATACATTATCCAGGAAAACCAGCTGCTTTATAAAGGGCAGTGATCACCTAAATGTAAAGAATCAGAGATGAATGAAAAATAAGAAAATGAAACAACTTCTGAGTAAATATGCTTACAAGTGAAAAGCAACATGAAAAGAGTCAAATGCAATTTTTAACAACTAAAAAAATATGAGATTGGAGAGGTAATTTTAAAACATGGATGTCAAATCTAGTTCACATGTGTCTATAACTGACCAGGGTCCCAAAGAGTAAATTCAGTTCGAATACCAGGGTGATACTGTGGACACCAGGAAAGCTGGATTAATACCTATGTTTTCAAAATCATTTGGACTGATAACATTTTGTAAATTGAGTTTCTTCACACCTTGCATTTCTGATGACATTACTATAACAAAATCTGACTAGTTTTCCATTTTTTTTTCTATATTTTTTCTTTTAAATGTAATTTTTGATTGCTGCATCTTTGGAATTTCCTTAGTACTGATTCAACCTCAAACAATCAGGTCTGTACCTTTTAAATACTTATGCAGTCAGATCAGAGTAATGCTTGTGTCTTTCCAATGTATCTGAATAGAGAAAAAAAAAACCCAATCTTTCTCTTCCTGTAAGAGAGAAGAAAAAAAATTACAGCTGTATTTTTATGTCTGCTGTGTTCACAGCTCTTCCTATAACATTTTGCATTTGGACTTGACTGACAAAGCAATACCCACTTTATCAAAGCTTGTGCTGACTTTTATTCTTCCTAGTATGAATTCCTGCCAAACAAACTCTCAATTCTCCTACACAAATGCATGAGCAATGTGTGCTGGACAGCAGTCTCAGGGCTCAGAGAGTGTGTGTGTTACCTAAGGTGACTTCACAGAAGGCTGCACAGGGCAGTTCCCCACTGGAACCACTCTAGATGTGTATGGGTGGAGAGTAAGGGCGCGACAAGAGCAGCGTTGCTGCCATTTCTGGTAAACTCTTTTGCTAAACGAAGGAGTGTTGCTGTCACTGGCCATTGCTCTGGAAGCCTTAGTAAGAGCTATAGAAACCAAGTGCAATACTGTAATGCACCTGCAGTCAAACAGGAAGATGTCTGCTAGGGGAGAACTCCACTTTTCCTTCAGTAATTATGGGAAGAGAGCCTTGGTGGGCATCTGTGACTGAGCAATTTTGAAAGACGCCACACTAGCAAAGCCTCTTATTCTGGGACTCCTGAAAGGAGTGCACAACTTTGAAATTTGCCACTGGGACATGCTGCTGATCTTTTTAAAAATTTAATTAGAAGTCAAAACTGGCAACTATTTACTTCTAAACGCTGCACAGCACAAGTGCATGCTTTTATGATCACATGCTAAATGTGAAATAAAATTTTGGGGTTTAGGCTTCTGTTCTGTAGAATCTGAAGAAGACAGTAGCAATCATCTCAGAGAAAAAATCAGAATGATTTTCATTTTTGTTTGCATAATCTCAGAAAAAGAGCTTGGAAGCATGAAAGTAAATGATATGGGGGGGAGGGGGAAATATAGCAAAAGAAGGAAAAGAGGGCATAAAGAAAAGATCAGTGCAACTGAACATGTACCTACAAAGAAGAGTGCTGGAAAAAAGAGAGGAGTTGAAAGGACAGAAATTAATTTGCTCAACAATCCTTCATAAGGCAAGACTGGAGGGAAGGCCTGGAATGTAAAAGTTGCTTCACAATTTTGTCTGAATTCTGAATTCAGTCTCTGCTTTGTTCGCATGTGGAAGAAGTAATTTTAGTTCTATTCTTAGTTTCAGAGGACTGACTCTTTGACTGTATTTGTGCAGGACTGTTAAAGACCTCAAAGAGCACTTGGCCTCAACAAAAATCTGAGCAAGGGGATAATGATGTGATCTTCTGTTTGCTTGCTTCCTATGATTAGTTATGAGCTGGTAGTATCTCACTGGCAGATGGAAAGCTGTGGAACAGAATGACCAGGCATTAGTGGAGACGTGTGGGTCAGCCAGCATTGACTCTGGCAGACACGGGGGAAGCTTCTGGCAGCTCCTCAGAGAAATCCCCCATGTAAAACCCCCCTGCAGACCCCTGCTACCAAACCCTTGCCATGCAAATTCAATTAGTATCAGGTTTAAAAGTGGCCAAAACAAGTAGAAACCCCTAAAGTTAAAAAAAAAAAATCTTATGACATTTTGAATTACTCTATATTAAAAACAAACAAGAAAGTCAGATTTCAAATAAAAAATCTGAACATAACATAAAATTTCTTCCCTGTGGCATCTTCAGATGGAAAAACAGGTAAAAAAGACATATTAGCACCATATAAAATATGAATTGAATGTAACCTGCTGGGTCACTGATCCATGTGGTGTTGCTGGCAATTGCATCATATAGCTCCCTCTGTGAAATGATTGTATCATCTCTGCTGGATGCTTATGAAATATGACATCATCCTCAGAAATTAGATCATGCATAACCCTAGTTATCAGACCATTACAATGACATTATATGCAAAAGTGAGTCTGCAAAAAATTGCCTTCTTTTCTTCATCTATTCATCTTCACCCAAAATGTTATAATACTTAGACCAGATTCTTGAAGTGATTGAAGGAAGGCAAATCTGGGTCATGCCCAGCCAGTGTGCAAATTGTTCTAAATCACCCTAAAATGCTCGTCAAACTTGTATTTCTTCACCCCAATCTGTTTTATCATATGTACCTCATTTAAAGCCCTTTAAATTCTACAATATCATTTCTACACATAAGCAAAGCATTTTTGCTCCTCCTGGATAAAATATAGCTGACAGCACCTATGTCCTTCCTACCCTATCTCAAATTTGTTTGGAAGTTCTATTTGATGAAGTAAAAAACCCAGTTACAACGCTCTAAGTTCAATGACTCCTTTGTCACTGTTCATGCTAGCAAGGTGTTCTGTGATATTAATAGAGGCCTGATTAAGATCATGCTTGGATCAGAATTGGTATGTGCAATGTTTTTAGATAATTATTTTCATTGTGATGCAGCCATTACCTAGTTATTTAGATTTCTTTGTTTCTTCTGCACAGAAAAATCCCAGCACACAGCACAGCTCTCATTCACTAAAAAATTATCAAGGGCTGAATTTTTTACTGGTGTAAGTGCCACTGAATCATCCAGTCCAAATAAAGCTTAGTTTATAACTACCAAAGAGATGATATCCAGGATTTTGACCTGTCAAGAATAAACTGGACTAGCCTTTTGTGCCAGATTGTTCTAACACATCACACCCTGATTATATAATGGCACTCCTTCTGACCCAAGTAATTAATTTGGTTCTGGAAATATCAGCTTCCCAAAATCTGTAGAATGATGGACTGAATAAATGGGTTGGAGAAAGGAAAAACTGAAAGACACATTAAAGAATCAAATAGGAAAACATCAATAAATATATTAAAATATATTACAAACACAGAGAAGAGGGCGGAAACAAGAGCTATTTTTTAAAAAAAATGTAATATTTAAACGGCAAGAGAAAAATAAGCAAAAGAAAGAATGCACAGTAGGTCAGGGGGTGGAAGAATTTTTTCTTTCCCAGTTCATCCTCCCAAAGCAGAGGTCAAAGAAGGGTGGATAACAGCTGATTAAACTCACTGAATAGTTATGTTGTAAATTCCACAGTACTGTGAAGGCTCATAAGAGCACAGAGTTAACTAGCCAGGGGACACACGGAGAATTAGGTAGGAGAAGCTGGAGGGCTATCACTCACAAAGCTTGTGTTAAGCAATGAAAATCCCTTTCAAACATCAACAGTTCACTCTTAGCATATGTCACATATCTAATGTATGTGTCTCAAGACTCCGAGACAGCAAGAGTGACATGCAGCAACCAACATATGCCTGGCACTTTTCAAGTACTGACATACTGAGCGAAACAGCAAGTACAAGGTGAAGAACAGCATGAGAGTATTAGCATCTTCCATTTTCCTGGAAGCTGGGAGTGAGAGACATTCTGTAGTTGCCAAAGGCAATATCAGCTTTGCACAGAGGCTCTAAGGCACACAGGATGTGCACTGTGTGTGTTACTGGAGAAACCACTGTATATGCAAAGCTGGCTGTCTAGCCAGGTACCAAAATACTTAATTGACCACCTTCACTGCCATGTATTTTATTTGTTTGAATGTGGAATTGTAAGGGTATTGGCTGAGTCATGAAGCCTCTTTTTACAAGCAGTTATTGTGCCAACATACAGGTGGATGAACTCTACTTATAGAAATGGTGCTAGAGGAGATCCTGAGAGCTAGAGACTAGGCTGGGAATTCTGGCTTCCACTGTTGTTAAGACAGTGATGTTTATAATAGAGAATAACATCACTGAGAGCCCAAATGGATGGGGATTGCTGCAAAAAGAGTAAGCACAGCTTCTGTAAAGGAAATCTTGCAACACTAATCTGCTTTTACTTGAGCAGGAGGTACCTGGCAAAGATAATACCTGCATAAATAATATATATATATTTTTTTTTAAAGTATTTGATAATATTCTACATCAAACATTATGAAAGAAATTAAGCTGCTACCATATGTGGTGAAAAGGCTCTCTTGTAGGCAGGAAGCTGGTTAAAGATTAGGTGCTACACAGAGAGGTTATTGGTCTCTTTTTTAAATTAAAAAAAATCTTCAGTGGTCTCCCAGAGATCATCAGTGTCTTAGAGAAGGAAATAAACAGTAACATTTCCTAGTCTGCAGACATAAGGCCACCTAAGGCAAAAAGGCTGGCAGGTGAATTTTAGTGTAGACAGACATGAAGTAATGCACCTAGGAAAAAAGGAATCTGAACCCTGTCTACATGGTGCTGACATCAGAACTGATACTAAATCTAGTGAAAGAGATTTTAAAGTAGCAGAGTTTGCAGTTCTCTGAATCATTGAGGCAGTGTGCAGGGGCTACCAAAAAAGCCTGCAAAATCTTGGTCACCACCAGGATGGATGTGGTGGACAAGAAAGGATGTCACTTCGCTTCTGTACAAAAGCTCAGCTGTGCACACACTGAGTGTGCCATTCTGTTCTCTGCACCTCAAAGAAGGGCATAAAGGAGTTGGAGAGGGTGCAGAAAGGACAGCTAAAACAGCCAATGATGAGGAGCAGCTGCTTTATAAGGACTAGACGCTGAGAATCTTCATGTTGGAGAGGCTAAGCAGGAGAGAGCATATGAGCAAAGTTTGCAAAATGATGAAGGCAATCAAATAGCTGAATGTAGAACTGTTATTTGCTAAACATTCCCTACTGAACTGGATTGAACTGTGGGAGTTAAGTTTAAACTGAATAAAATAAAGGTTTGGGTTTTTTGTTTTTTTTTTTTTTTTTTTTTTTTGTGCAGCACATACTGTTCTGAGCACAGAGACTATAGAAGCAGAAAGTATCAGCAGGGCTGAAAAGGGGTAGGATAAATTCATAGACAGCACATCTGTTAAGGGGTACTAAAACTAGACAGGAGTGCAACAACTTTAACTACTCTAATACAGCACTTCTAGATACCATGGGAGTATAAGGAGAAAGATCATAGAAAGAAGTCAAGCCCATGTGCCCTCCCTAGAAAACATTCTCTTTTTCCACTATCAGAAACAGAATTCTGGTTTTAGCATTTTCTTCGCATCTAGAGGCTAGATACAGCTCAGCAGTACCATGCCTTGGGAGACAGATACCTAGCCCTTGCCAAAGTCCCAAAGCCCCAGGCAGAGATGGTTAGGTTTCACACAGACTCATAGCTGCCCAAGCTGAAAAATATTTAAGAGATGCTGACAGAATTAATTAAAAAACAAATACAGCGAATGCTGATTATACCAGCACAGAACTGAGTTAAAGCACAGCATGGCTTTTATACTGACACTGTCCCACTCTTCTCTGACTCAGACCACAAATTAAACTGTGCTGTGTCTGTCCAAAAATGATCATGTAAAGTCCATCTTGGACTTCAAGGCAGCAGACCAGTGCACAGAAAAGTAAAAACCTAATAATCTTATAATGACAATCAAGCTCCAATGCTCAGGCTCCTTGGCCCACTTTTGTGTAGCAGCACACTTGTGTTCACTAGTGCTGGGTTGTTCCACCACATACAGTGAAACGGGGCCAGAGCCAAGAATGACTTTTCCCTGGTCACTATACTCTTAACTACAAACTTAAGAATGTTACTCATCCTGATGTCACGCAGGCTGCTTTAACATTAGTGAAGCTGGATCCTGCTAGTAGTGTCATGAGGGCAGATGGGAGCCCAGCAGCGTTATGTCTCCTAGTTACATGCCTGAGGTCTGCACAAGCTTCTTCTGCAAGATTTAATCTCTGTGTTGTTTTTACTGCATTTTGTTGTAGCAGAGGTGGCAGCCTACAGGAGCACTGCATTTTTGGCTTCAGCATAAGCAAATTTGAAGCAGAAAAGGAGGTAAAACTCACTGTGATCACTCACTATGCCAGTAATTTATTTTGTAGAAGTCTGCCTTTCCATGCACACACTTAAAATATAAATAGGAATGGGAAAATATAATTTTTTCATTCCAGCCAGGAGAGAAGTTTTCCATGAAGTTCTTTGATGGTGTTTTTCTTTACACAAATTTTTGCCACATTTGCTGGCATCTGATTTGCTAAGAACTCTTAAGGTGTCACATGTAGAAGGAATGGACTCACTCCATCTCATGACCAGCAGACATTGATTCTGGGCTTCATTAAAAAACATTCTAATCTTACAGAACTGCAGCAGTGAGCACTAACTGGCATCAATTTATGTGTGTGCCTAAATATTCAGAAGGATCTGTTGCACTGTGTTTCTATATATTTTAATTTCCTTCACCTGGCACGGCAACAGCATTGATTTACAAACTGCAGTTCTGTGAGATTCTTTTATTTAAGAGCACAACAAAGAAAACTTAACAAGCCATTGTATGAGAAAGACAGAACATTGGTTTTGGCAAGGAAAATCTCATTGTATATGGGGAAATGAAATGAGTTTACGAGACATCCCCAAAATTAGTCAGGTTGCACAGAACAAGCCTATAGATAGGGGGCTCTGCAGGACAGGAAATAGAAGAGATTCTTTCTCAAGCAGACTCATAAATCTAGCATGATCTTTTTCTGCTCATATCCCAAGTACAGTAGACCTTGTCCCTCTGTTCAGATGATAAATGATGATAGATGTCCTTCTAATGCATTTATATATATTTTTTTCTCCTAAACAGAAAATAATTTACCTGCAGGTAGTTTAAATAAGACAACAGTTTAACTGATTAACAGAACAACTATGCCATATAACAAACAATCCTGATGTTGCCATAGTTTATAGGAGATGAACACCTTAATCTGTTTATAGTACTTTTCTTTCATCACAAACTTTGCAACTCTGTATCCTGCAGTTCTACTGTTCTGTGTACTACAGTGTGAAGTCAGGAAACTTAATGATGCTCTGTGATGCACCAGTGCAGAGGATAACTGCAAATCTGGGACACTAAATGTTTAAAATTGCCTTTCCTCTCAGAGTGTAGCAAACACTCTTTAAACTTGTTTAGCTAATGGTGGTATGGCTTGTTTGGCTCTTATTATTAAATCTCCTCTAACATTCAGAGAGCTAAGTGTGCTAACACAAGCCTCTCAGTGGCCACAAGACACAGCAGTATCATGCCTACCTCAGCTGAGCACACTCACTCCGTGGACACTGCTCAGTCCCACCATTCAGCCCTGCAAGTCACCATATACTTGAATGGAAATAAACCTCTATAAATCCTCCACTCATTTCCACACATAAACCACCTCAGCCTAATTTTCTGATTTGTAACTGTCCCACGCCGTTTCTGACCCTGCAAAGCATCACTCCATCATCCTTCACAAACAGCACTTGCTTCCTGCCTCTCCCTCCTTCCTGTCTTCTCCTTTCTCCTCTTGTTCAACATCATGGAACCTTTTTTCCCAAAGCCATTCAAACAGCCTGGCTTCTTACTGGACACTCAATGAATGACTTCTTTGATTATTCACACACACCAACACATACACTTCTTCTCTTTCACACAAATATTTGGTATTGTGCTCACCCAACTCACTCTTTAACCTTTCTAAAAAACTCAGCATTCTCATCTGCCATCCCCTTAGTGACAGCTATCCACCATTACTTTTCCTCTATGGCTCCTATCATATCACATCAAATTCTTAAGATCATGCTGTCTTTGCCTCCTTTCACTAGTATTTCCTCTCCAGCATTTCTTCCAGCTGATGTTTAAGTTCCTTGTTACTCTTCCTGCTGGACATCCCTCCTCATCTCTCTCAAAACGTGAAAAAATTTAATCAGCTCCGCAGAAACCAGGAAGGTTTCAATGGTTCATCAGGTGGGACTGTGCCACACACCCACCCACCTGAACTGCAACCTGATGTTCTCTGTGGCTGTCAAACTCTCACTCATGTCATGCACAAGCAGGGTTTCTGGGCAACAGACCAAGCTTCCCCATCTGGATATCCTTCCCACAAGTAACTGACTTCTGGTGAAGTCGCAAGAGACCCTTTCATTCCCTAATCCAAGCACTTGACTCTGCCCCACTCCTGCAGAAGAAATTGCACCAGAAGAATGCATAGAAGGATCTGAGGAGAAATAAACACGACTCAGGTTGGATGGTCAAAAATTAGTTAATGATACAAGACTTTAACTTGTAATTGATCTGAAAATAAACGATTGATATGCTTTTTACTTGTAAGGTGTACTTCATAAGGGGCAGATTTCTCGTGTAGCAAATTTATTTAAATTTGTATAATTTGGTGCGATACTCTTTCTTCCCTCCGTGTAGAATGTGTGCATCTCTCATAACATTCCATGGTAATTCTTCTGTTTTTATCTTGAAATCTGAGTACTCTATCACATAGAGATTAATCCATTTTATTTGCCTCCTGGTAATAGCTTTCATTTCCCTTTGTCTTCTAGGAAAAATGTACTTCAAATAACACAAGGAAAACATGAAATAGATAAGACAATCAACATGACCCATTGGAAGGAGAGGAAAAAAACACCCCAAAACCTGAGACAAGCAATTGAGCTGTCCCACAGGAAAGGAATTTTAATACCTGGAATACTGAGGAGAAATAGGTCCACTTCACTACCTGCAGTTTGAAGATGACTACTTATATATTACTCTATCCAGCGGTTTATTTGTGAATTTTCTGGTCACAGAGAGGGAAATATCTTAGTAAGAACTTAATGAAGTAGAAAGATTGCTTAGCATATTAAAATAAATATTTATTGAAAGGAAAAAGACAAGATAAAATAAATTTCTTTCTGCCTAAGACATTGTTGGCTACATAGAGACAGGAAACAGTTTAGGAGGGGATGTATTTTGCTGGCATTTTTCTCCCTAACATGCACACAAATTGCAATAAAATGTTTTGATGGCCTGCTATGTTTGTAGAATCTTTTGACTGCAGCACTGCCTTTATAGACATAATTGTCCAACCACTGACTAGTTGCCAGTTATTTGTCAGTCTATCAAACATTACCTTGAAAAACGTTCTTTTTTATTTGATGAAAAATCCTATTTCCCACCAATACAAAAATGTTCCTTTAAAAGCACTTTACATTTAAACACATCCTTTGAAAGAGTGGCAGCCACAGGTTTTTAATGTGTAGAGTGAGATCATCCATTCATTTGTTCAACAAACTTCTGAAAACTGTTGCTGATGACATTACCAAGCTGATAATTGAAAAAGTGAACTCTTACCGAATTTGCTGTCAGAAGTTTTAGTTGCAATCAGTTTTGCATCCAACATAACAAGGTGCTTTCTCTTCTGGAAGAAGTAAAATCTCAGTGCACGGCTGCATTTCTGTTATTGCCACAAACAGAGAGTGCAGGGGGAATTCTGGATAGCATTACATCTGCTAGTAAGTCCTGCACTGTTCCCTGTACAAATGTGCCTTGTCTCATAATAAAGAGTCAGGAAGGAGCTTTTCAGATGCATGTTAATTAAGCCTTGTTATCAGTCAGGCAGGCTATACTACCTGGAAAGTAGAAGCTGATTTGCAGCTCATGATACAGTTCAACAGAAATCAAATACCCATTCGGATGAGTTGATACACACACTCACTGTAGTGGAAAGATCTCTCTCCTCTGGCTTACTATGGATGTGAGTTACATATGTTCAGGAATCAGCTTTTTATATCTGCTTGCTGTACAACACAGGCAAGCACAGCTATGAAAAGCACTGTGAAACTTTATTTCTGATTACACTGTCTCCCTTCCCTATAGTCTTAGGTAGTACAGAATTGATCTGAAGAGCAGATCAGACAGAGGTGCCTGGATAAGCACTAGGAAGAGGAAGTGCGTGCAATTTCTGCTGTGGTTCTGATCTCTAGCATACCTTTTTGACCCCATATAAGAAGACCCAGATTAGTTAATGATGGAAATTTCCTAAGAAGCATTAATGTTGAAAAGTGTAGGGAATTATTGCTTTCTCATTTCTGGCTGCTCCAAAATGGTACATCAGACAGGTATAACCGGTGTGTGTCAAAGGTTACTCCAGCTGACCTACCTCTGCCACCTTTCAGCCTTCACCTTGATTATGCAGGAGACAAATAAAATCAACTTCCAGGCTGCAAGAAAAGATGACATATATGATGGAATTGGAACAATTGGATTACGAGGTAAAACTGCGCACACATTAATAGATTTGAGACATGGATGTTCTTTGGGAGACTTGTGCAGTCAAGTCAGTAATCTGTGTTAACATCTCGTCTCTGAAATGTTGACCTGGTTTGAATCAGTGTTTCTAGAAAAAGGATTCACTCTTCCTTAGTTTCAATCTGATTATTTAGCTTAGAAAACAACTGCTTTAAACAGGAGGCTTTATACTTGTCTGGGTAAATTTTGTTCCAATTTTTATTTTGGCCACAAGTCAAAGATAACAGCTGTACACTTGTGGGTTCACTGAACTTTACGTGCTTGTTGGCTGCATCACCAACTAGAGGGAATAACCAATAATTAGAACATTTCAGGTCATCTTGAGAAGAACAGAGTTTTCCCATGTTTGAAAAGGTCATGTGACCTCTTTTTCAGATGTTCCCAAATGTGGAGCTGTCAGCCATAGAGCACAGAGCTGCATAAACAAATAAAACAGCCATCACTGTTCAGAGACTAAAAGAAAACAACAAAAAGATCTACATCTAATGATGAATATTGGGCAGAGACTGTTAACTACATATAACAATTTTAACTCTGTAAATTCATAGCAGACTTAAGGAATATCAGAAGAACTCAATCAAGTATTCTTTGCACATAAGCAGCCCTGGTCATAATGATTTTCAGCACAACATTGAAAGTCTTGGTTTCATTGTCTTTTTCTGTTTCTTTTTTTAAAGTTGAATCAATACTGGTTTACATAAATATGTGTTCCTGTTTTCCAATTGTTCCTGCAACAGCATTTATGTCTATCCATTGGCAAGAAAAACAACAAAAAATGTAGTAGGATGAAAGCAGAAAGGAGAAGAAAATAGACATGGCTCAGATTAAAAGGTTTTAGGCGTGTGCAAATTTTTTACTTCTGTTAGAAGTGTAAATATTTTTTGGCACTTTGAGATTATCTTAAAGAAAAATAAAAAACACCAATCTTCAGAAAAAGTATCTGAAAAAATTGTGCTTTTCTTGTTACTAACAGCATAGATCCCTCCTAATATGGTAAGGAATGAAAAGAGTTTTTGCATCACATCTTTTAGTCCCCAGTTATCCTAAATCTGTCTGTAGAACTTCTGTTTAGTAGTTAATGAGTTTGTGCTGTAGATGGGTCATTTATTTGACAATATTGGAGACTCATGCGTATTATTAGCATGTATGTGAAGGATTGAATGAAAGGAGAATTCTTGCAAGGCTCCTACAGTTAGTGTTTTTATCCCTTCAGAACAGGCCCTGGGAGCTCTCGATTACAGTTGGTGCAACCTTGGAGGAAGGAAATTGTCAAACATCACTTGATACAACCAAAGGATGGTACCACTGAGATGCTGGTGCTTTCTACCTTGCTATAGGTATGTACTGTGAGGTCAAACGCCAAAGGGAGGACTTCCAAAAGGCAGAGTGCTGTGGGTTCCTTATGCTTTGTGATATTTCCCAGTACATGTGAGGTTGATGCTAAGACCATGAAATATGGGGATTCTCACACATTTATATTTGTGTGTTCTCTTAATACAGGCAAGTACTTATTCCATGTGATTAAGTCCAGCAATTGAAACTTCAGCCTGAAATTCCAAGTGAATGTCTAGCCCACCAGGCTACAAAGCATTTGAAGAAATTGAAGTGTTTTCTAGTATCACTTATTGGAGCTGCTACTTGTTATGTGTATAAATAAACATCCGTCAAAACAAGTATCTGATCTTTCATCTCCTGTACCCAAAAGCAGTGCTGAAACTAATCTCTTTTTTAATGCAAAGTGGAACTTTCTGAAAGGTTCCTCTGGATACATCCAGAATAGTTGAAATGTGTGATGATCAGACCACTCATCTAACAATGAGAAGTCTGCAGATTAAATTCTTCTGAATCCCACAGAAGAGCATCTTCATACTGATCTCTCACCTCATTCTTAAAACTTCAGACTACCAGCTCTTCTTGTGGCTAAAGAGCTTGCCTGTTTTGATTATAAATGACACCACTTTGGAAACTAAACTGTGAATACTTGCAATTTAAGAATTATTACCTACAAAAATATTTTTCCATCAAATAAAATTTCCCATTGGAAAAATGCAGGCCAGTTCAATTTATGCAACTATAACCTCACTGTTTCATATTTTAAAAAGACTACCACTGTACTGACAAATCATGCACATTACACATAAATGCAGAGTTAAGTCCATTGTTTACAAGACGCTACTAAAATGCACTGCTGAGGCTATTGGATATGCATTCTATGCTCATGTTATGCCACAAATGCCTTCTGTATTTCTTTGTGAAACTGCCATTGAGTATATCCTTGTGGATAATTGGACAATTACACTAGTCTCAAAAGACTGAGTGCATGAAGGACACAAAAATGCCCTAAAAATACATGGAATTTTGATAACAATTGCTGAGAGTCACACCCCCAGTCTGTGGTTGTGACAGTTAGCTCTCAGATTAACACTGGCAAGACAATGACTATCTCTTGATGAGTTTTTGAGTGCCAAGTCTTCAACAGTCAATAACTGACTTGGTAGTCTATGGAAAACTTGAGTGATACAGTTCCTCCTAATGCCTCTCAGGTGAGCTTTCATCTTCTCTGCTGGTTTCTTTTTCAACCAATTGAAAGTGAAGCAACTATTCACTAAGACTGCAGGGGAAGAGAGGTGGGACAATGAGCCTGGATAGAAATAGGCAAAATAACAAATAAATATACCTAAGGCAGCCAATTCCATTTAAAAGCATTTGTCTGCACAGTTCAGCTTTTAAACAGCAGTTTCTAGGTGCCTGCTTGTCTACAAATCCTTGATAAGAGGATGGGAAAATTAGTTTTGCAGAAGTCTGTTGGTCTTTCAATAATATTTATGCCTACGACTGCAGACCTTTTGAAAACCCTCTTGCACAGCAAGGCAGGGGGACAGTTGTTCACTAACCTCTGCACAGACCAGAATGTGTAGCGCACGAGATTTATGGGAATTAATTTTATATCCTGAGACAAGTCTAAAAAGCTCAACCTACATAATTAAATTTGATATTGAGGTTACTGAAGAAAAGACATGCTACAGGATGCCATCGGGATATATTGCCAATTTTTAGCAGATCCTGGAGTCTGTGTCTCAGGAAAATTCTTTATTACTCATGCCAGCAGCCTGTTAGTAAAACAGAAGGAAGGCTCTTGCTGTACTGGAGATGCAACAGTTCTGCTGAGATGCTACTGACTGGTATTTAAAATGCAACAGTTGAAAATACTGGGTTGGATGAAAGATGAATTTGAACTTGTTATACACCAAATAAAAGTGACTTTTGATTCAGTTTAGATAAAGGCTGTAAACTACTAATTATTACCTGAGCCACATATGTAGTCATACTCTGCCTTTCTTTGTCCAAACTGCATCCTTAGAAGATACATGTACTGATCAAAGAAATAACTGTCATTAAAAACAGATAGCTCTTCCAGTTTCTGGAGACGGTGTAAAGGAAGGACTGTAAATATAACTCCCCTTTTATCAAGAGAACATTATTCTCCGGTTCATCTCTTCTTCGGTTTAAATATTTGGTTGAATTTTTTTAAAAAGTATTGCCTCATTTCCCTGTAGTGTAATATCCACAGAACATTTGTGGAGCTTTAACATTTTGTTATAATTAAAGGGATTTATTTTGCTCACAAAATGTCGAGATGCATCCATGACTCTTAAATCTGCTGAAAAGTAGAGCTTAAATATTGGCCTCATTGAAGTCAGCACTCAAACTACCATAAAGAGAAACATGTTTCTACCTAATGAGAGGGGAGCCATGCATCTTCTAAAAGGGCAAAGTACAGTATTACCAAAACAGAATATAATTCATAAGTGATTTATACTTTTTTATGATGTGTAAGTTATTATCTAGAACACAGTAAATTATTCCGGTCATTTGCAATCAAAAAAACCTGCAGCTGGCTCAGATATAAGATGTTAGAATAAAGACTGAAAAGGCAAACCCTTCCAAAGAAGTCTGGTTTTCTTTAGCCCAGCAGGATGAAAGCTGTGAGGCGATGTCACCTGTTTCTGAAAGTGCTTTGCAAAAATGGGAAGGCAAGACTAGTTAAATTAAAGGATGAGCCTGGCACAGACACTAACTGTGTAAACACAATTAAGCTGTGAATTAGGGAAGGGTTTCTAACCTTTATGGAAATGACATTTTGAACAGCCATCCAGTAGTAGTAATGAGATTAAAATCCCAGTTTCTAATATGGAACTCAATAAATTTATAAAGTCATGTGTGTGGTTGCTTGAAAAAGTAGAAGCCTTGATTTATGATGTAGGAGATTCCTTTCAGACCTATGTAAAACATGTATCTCATGGCTATAAAAACATATTCCTGATGGACAAATTTTCTGGGGTTTTGATATTCTAAGGCATTTGTACATCTGTTTATTAATTCAGGAACTAGCACAGATTTAGTAGTTTTGTAAGTATCAAAAGTGGTATAGCAGTTCTAAAACTAGTATTTTTTTTATGACAAGATAGTAAAAAAGAAGGAGTCTGAGAAAAAATGTAGGATGCAAAATTTTTTGTGGCATACTGAAAACCCTTCATGCTTTAGCTACTGAGTAAACATTCTGTACAATGGCAGTATCAGTCCAGCTCAAATCTATATCCCATTTTATCATGCTTGGGTATATGCAATGAATTTTTAATGTATTTGCATTTGACCAAATAAAATTTAGTGTAAGGCTTTTCTCAGTCAAATGACAAACCTCTACAAACCAGGAAAACTTCTTCCTTTCAGTGATCTTACTAATGAAGGCTCATTAAGACTGTGGAAAACCTCCTCATACAATGCTCTTCCATGGCATTGTATGATCCTGGGGACTGAAATAGTTTCCTGAGTCATGAGCAGAGCTGGGGGAGCCAGCTGGGGTGGGCAGGGACAGGCAGGTCCCCACGGCTCTGGCACTGTATAATTTCCCATTCTTTTTCTGCCCATGAACATCTGAATGCAAGTGAATAAACAGGAAAACAGAAAGCTATTACCCAAATTCTTTTTTGTGCACTGGTGTGAGTAGTCAACACTAAGGAATTACTGGGAAAACCTTGTTTTTCCTCTTTTGTTGGCATACAGCAGCAGAAAAAACAAGTGTGACCCTGCGTTTGTCCCCTGTGGTCTCCTATCTTCTAGTTCCACCTCTGTCCATGGAGAGATTTTTTTTCCACAGCTTTAATGGTGTGGACTGCTAGGACCTTCCTAACTGTATAAAACCTTTATATTCTTCTGATCAGCAGAAGAACAGCGCTTGCTTAGCTTGAATGGGACAGGTATTTCCTTTTTGTTTCTTGGAGAAAAAAAATAACCTCATCAGTGTCTCTTCTCCGGTTATGAACCACTCCTTCTCCAAAATTTTTTATCTAAAATTATTTTCAGAAACTGGTAATGAAAACTTACTTCTCTGCACTTCAGTGGGAGTTTTTTTTATGATTACTTTTTTGTTTACCTGCACTTCTTGAATTGTGAGATTCCCTGTCCTGTCATCAGATCAAGGCATTAAGCAGCAGATCACATTTAATGGATTTTGACAGGCCTCAGTTGCTGGTACCTCCTACAGTGGCAGCCCCAGAGAAAAACACAAGGCTATGACAAGGTTTAACATCTCTGTGTTTTAATCACTAGAGCTCACATAATTCCTCTGCCTACTTGACATGAAACCACTTGTGTGATAAATAATATGCTTAGTTAAAGACTGAAAAGAGAAAAATAAACTTCTTCCAGAGTAATTTTGAAAACTGATTTCATGTATTATATCCTATACATTTCACTTTGTCATTATGTAGGAATCCACAACTTACTTGAATTTTGGCATTCTACATCCTGAATTCAGAGAAGCTAGCCAAAGATTTCTGCATCTTTTAAGTCAAGTTTCAACATCCCCACTCCACCTTTGATGGAGAAGGAAGACTTGCACACCAGATGATGAACAACAAGTCTCAAAAGTTTATTGGATAGGCACACACATTTATAGCAGTGTTAATAAGGCTAATGCATATTGCAAAAATTGAGCTCATCATTGGTTAGTCATTTATCAGTCAACTACGTCTACGTTTACATTCTTGTGTTCACCTTGTTATGGTTTCTACTATCGTTCCTTCATTCTTGCTAGCTAACGAGCTTCTCCCACAACCTCAAGTTTCGGCAAGGGCACAGTGACCCTTGCTGCTTTTATCCTCGTCTCCTTCTTGCTTCTAGCATGATCTTTGTTAGCTAGCTAAC
This sequence comes from Onychostruthus taczanowskii, assembly GCF_017590055.1. Lineage (NCBI taxonomy): Eukaryota > Metazoa > Chordata > Aves > Passeriformes > Passeridae > Onychostruthus > Onychostruthus taczanowskii. The sequence goes on from NW_024499906.1 coordinate 1,025,699, forward strand.
TATCTACAAAATCCTCTACATTTCTCCTGTTTGTATCTCAGGCAGATTAATCTGGCCGTGGCCCTTATCCAGGAGCCAGCTTGTTACAAAGCTCTCAACACACCTTGGTACTGTGCAGCAGTGTAACAGGAGAAAAAGTAAACCCTTGTGAGATGCTTTATGCAGAAGGTTTTGAAACCAATTGTACAGCTGAAGCTTTAGAATTCATTTCCATGTTTTGAGCAGCCTCTTTGAGGTAGAGCCACTTTGTTTGCCATTGTCAAGTGCCTGCCCAAACCAGTGGCTTTGGTCAGCAGGTCAGTTGGAGGCACATTACATTAACTCTCAACACAGCAGAGACACACCACAGTTAATAAAGAATAGGGCAAGAAGACCTGTGAAGCACTGAGCCTGATTACATGTCACCAAAGAAAAAAGTCTATGGACACTTAATTTCTTTAATGAAGAAAAAGAGTATTTCCCACACATTCAGTATATGACCTCAAAGTGTGACATTTACTTTTACATGGCCAAGTGTCCTTTGCTAGTAACACTGAGCATCTTCCCACTATTATCTTTTAGTCAGCAGTAAAAGACTGCCTTTTGAAAGAGATTAAAAACCTACTATTAGAATTTCTGGTTTCCAGTTGTTTAAAATGCATTTACACTATCATTGTCCTAGAAGTGCACTGTAGTAGCAAAAAAACCCCAACCCATATATCTAGATATATATGGTAGTTGAAAAAAGCTATATATAAATTTGACACTTTTATGAAGCCACAGCCACCTATTTTGGCAATTATGATGTCCAATGAAAAGAAATGCACTTCTTTTCACATAAAAGAGAACTGAATTGAAGTCCCCCAGATTGGGGACTGCACAGTGAAAGAAATCATTGCAGCAGTTAAAGTAACATCATGATTCTTCAAAGATTTTATTAATATATTTGTCACTGGCATAATGATTTTTCTCCTGCTCAAGTGAAAATTAAATTTCTGAGCAAGTTACAGCACTATTTAAAAAGAGACAGGGAGATATGTAAAGTTTCAGGGGTAAAACATCCACCCGAGCTAGCTGCAAATATAAGCCTTCTGCAGGTCATTAATAAAAGTAATAGTTGTTCATACATGATTGCCTCATTATAATAGTGACATTCCAATTAATTGTTTCAGCACCTTTCAAATTGAACAAATTTTCTTTTGACGTTCTTTATTGTGGCCTTTATATTCTCTTGTAAAAGAGGAAAACCCTGATCTGCTTGAAAAGAAAACAAGTAGGAAATTTGCAGGTCCTAGTTTTTCAAGTAAGGTAGTGGATTTTCTCTTTCAGAAGAAATCATAAGGAGTATAAATAATATTTTACTCAACTAAAAGCAATCATGTATTTTTCAGCATCTGAACACATCCCATATTTGTGTGTTTCCCTCATCAGGTGCAGTTCTTTAATAACTGTTTGGTATTTGACTTCTGTAGGAAAATTGTAAGCTATGCAACATGCATTAGAGATGTATCATTACAAGGCTGAACCTTTACACCTAAGCAATATGATTTGGTGTTCCTCTTCAGATAGGATTTGAAAATAGTTAGAAAATAAAAATAATTAATTAGGTGCAATAAAATTCAAGTTTATTTGACTTCCAGTTTGAGCCTAGGGCTTGCATGCACACATTTGGGTGTGCAGGACGCTAACACATTGACTGTTTTGAAGGGAATTATTTAAAGTGTCTTAAACATGGCCTTCTTCACACAGTTTCTCTTGGCAAACAGTACAAATAAATATTTGAATGGTCAATGTGCAATATCAGCAGTGCATTTCAACATCCAGATATTTATACAATAACCAAAGGTACATTTAGTATTGGTTTCAGTAAAAGCCCTGATTAAAGACAGATGCAGATTTGGAATTTGGTCCAAATTCCTAGTCAGACAATATGCAAAATGAAGACCACAGTGATGGTAGCAGCAGTATACAAATCTTGAAAAAGATGACTATATATTAATAATTGCCATAGCTTAATAGACTATAGTTCACTCAATTTCTCCACAAAATGTGAAAATCAGCATAGCCAGTTCTCTTCTGCCATAGTCTTCTTTCTCTTATTCCTCAGCATAAGTGTATCTCCTCTTCTTATGATGCTACAGAAGTGATCAACTAAGGTCAAGACTGTTCATAGTTTCACAGAATCATAGTAGTAAGACTATGCTTCAAGATACATTGAAGCATACATTTTCATCCATTCCAATTACATGCATGCATTGTAGATTACAATGAAAATAATTTATAAAATCAGAAATATTGGATTCAGTTCCCTTGCCCACATCAGTAAATGACCAGTGATTATTTTTTCCTGGTCACACGATCACTGAGATTTTTCACTAAACCCCTGCTCCTTTCAGCACAAAGACAGATAATGCTCAAAAAGTGAGCAGATGCTAGTTTTTTTTCTTTTATCCACAGGATTTGATGTGTGGCCCCAGGCCCTATTTGCTGCACACTATTCAAATGTCATTCTGAAGTCTGAATTATTACTTTCTGCATGGGTATTCCCTGTGGCATCTATTATTATTGTATCTGAATACTTCACAAAGGAGCAGTTAACCATCCTCCACTTTACCTCTGTGAGCTCTCTATACAGCCGAGCCACTAGCAAACTCCTCAGCAGTGTTTAATGTCTTCATCAATGGCTTGGGCAATGGGGCAGAAAGAATCTTTGTGAGCTTCTCAGATGACACCAGACAAGGTAAAACAGTTGGTACTCTGGAGGGCAGGACTGCGACACCTCCACAGCTGGGAGGAATGAGCAAGCAGGAACCTACCTTTTCATCTATTCCAATTACATGCATGCATTGTAGATTACAATGAAAATAATTTATAAAATCAGAAATATTGGATTCAGTTCCCTTGCCCACATCAGTAAATGACCAGTGATTATTTTTTCCTGGTCACACGATCACTGAGATTTTTCACTAAACCCCTGCTCCTTTCAGCACAAAGACAGATAATGCTCAAAAAGTGAGCAGATGCTAGTTTTTTTTCTTTTATCCACAGGATTTGATGTGTGGCCCCAGGCCCTATTTGCTGCACACTATTCAAATGTCATTCTGAAGTCTGAATTATTACTTTCTGCATGGGTATTCCCTGTGGCATCTATTATTATTGTATCTGAATACTTCACAAAGGAGCAGTTAACCATCCTCCACTTTACCTCTGTGAGCTCTCTATACAGCCGAGCCACTAGCAAACTCCTCAGCAGTGTTTAATGTCTTCATCAATGGCTTGGGCAATGGGGCAGAAAGAATCTTTGTGAGCTTCTCAGATGACACCAGACAAGGTAAAACAGTTGGTACTCTGGAGGGCAGGACTGCGACACCTCCACAGCTGGGAGGAATGAGCAAGCAGGAACCTTGGCACATAAGGCAAAAGTGAATTAAAAGTCCTTCTCCTGGGATGGAATAAGCCCATGCATGCTGGGCCTGAGGAGGCAGGCAGCAGCTCTGCAGAATAGCACTGGTGGAGGACTTGCAGTCTTTGTGAACAAACAGAACACAAAAAAGCAGCAAGGCCTCCTGGAGGTGAAGGATAGCCACATACTAGGATGCATTAGCAAGACGATAGCCAGGAAATCAAGGGAAGGGTTTTTTTTCCCTTGTACTCCAGCCTTCTGAGGTTTGGAGCACTTTGTCCAGCTTTAAGATCCTTGGCATAAAACAAACATTGGCAAACTGGAAAAGATCCATTTCAGAGTTACTAAGATGCCTGTGTAGGTCACCTAGAGACTAGAGGTGCAGAACACTTCATATACAGAAAGAGCCACAGGAAGACTTGCTTGCTTAGCCTGGAGAAGTGAATGTTAAGTATGAATTCAAATGCTGCTTTTAGTTTCTAAAAGGGCACTTATAGAGAAGCAGAAGAGCACAGTAAAGGACAAGAGGCAATAGTCACAGTCTGCAACAATGGGAATTCTGGCTGGAAAAGATGGATAATATTCTTCAGTGTGAGGTCTGCTGAGCACTGCAAAATGTGACTGGAAAAGCTGTTGGAAACTGTCTCTTGAAAGATTTTCAAATCTGAATTGTTTTATAATTCTGTGATTTCCAAATAATTTTCCATCACTACTGCATAGAAAGGAATGCCATAGAAAGGAATGTTCTTTAGGGAGATGGAAAGGAAGAAAGTTGTATTTGCAGCCTTGTAATGAGACCAGTTCTCTGGAGAGGAAAACATCTTATTTTACTTCTCATGAAGATTGCTCTACTATGATATTACTGGCAATTACATAAACCTCAATATCCTTGGATAGAACTTGCAGAAAATGAATGTGGAGAGTATACAAAATGAAATGCAGGTAAATTTCTGTATTAAAATTCCTTTATTTTAAGTAGTTTTCATTTGGATAAGAGCTGCTACCTCTCGCAAGGTAAACAAGTTTTTGACAAGTACCCCCCAAAGTAATTTGTTTCTTTTTGTTTTACAGATAATTTTTCACTAGCTGAATTTTATGCACGTCAGTCTCAAAGTCATCTGTTCTGTGAAGTTCATAAGTTGATAAAACATTTATTAGGATTATGCCGGAGGTATTTTTATTAAGGTTAGAAGTATTTAAAGAGCAATCAGTGCAGAACTCTAAACAGTAATAAATTATTTTTTAAAGGTATGAAAGAGATGCTTTCTTTAGAGCAAACACAATAAATCTTTCAATCTTTGCCAATCTAATATAGTATTTTAAACTCATATAACAATGAAATAAGATTCATTTTCTAAGATAATTTTGAAGTGGCCAGCACAAATATATAAAGATTATACAGCAATATATGACATGTCATGGAGCCAGCTGTAGTGAAATATCACATTACAGGACTGCAGAGAGGATGCTGGTGAAGGAATTCCACTCCCAGGTTATCCATACTGTCTCTCATAAGGTGCTTACCAGAGGAAAGAGGAGGAACAACTCCAGGCACTAATATATACTGGTTCATCTGGAAAGATATACAGCTATATACAGCTCATCTGGAAAGCTTTGCAGAACAGGACCTATGGGTCCTGGGCGACAGCATGTTGAATATGGCCCAGCAGCGTGATCTTGCAGTAATGAAGGGTGCCAGTATTCTGGGTTGCCTAAAAAGAGCATTGCCAGAAGGAGAAGGGAGGTGATCCTTTTCCCCTGTTCAGCCCTGGTTAGGACACAGCTGGGAGTCTGAATGAAGGTTATAAACCGTGGCTGACCTCACTTGGTCTGTTCAGCCTGGAGAAGAGGAACTGGAGGAAACATTGCAGTTATAATTTCCTTGTGAGGGGAAGAGGAGAGGCAGGCACTGGCCTCTGCTCTGTGGTGACAGTGACAGGACCTGAGGGAACGGCCTGAAGCTGTGTGCGGGGAGGCTTAGGTTGGATATTAGAAAAAGGTTCTACACCTGGTGGGCAGTTGAGCTCTGGAAAGGCTCTCCAGGGAAATGGTCACAGCACCAAGATAGACAGAGTTCAAGAAGCATTTGGGAATGCTCTCAGGCAGATGACATGATTTTTGGGGTTGTGCTGTGCAAGACCAGGAGCTGGGTGTGATGCTTGTGGTTCCTTTCCAACTCAGGATATTTTGTGATTCTATAATTCTTTGATACTGTGTCTCATTCTGGCTTCCCAGTACTAAAAGGACAAGGGCATACTGGAGAAAATCCTGGAGAGAGTGACAAGGATGATTAAAGGACTGAAGCATCACTCTTATGATGAAAGGCTGAGGAAGCTGGGACTGTTTAGCTAAAAGAAGGGGAATCTTATCAGTGTATACAAATACATGAGGGAAATCTGTAAGAAGGACAGAACCAGGCTCTTTTCCAATGACAGGACTAGAGGCAAGAGGCACAAAACCGAAACACTGGAAGCTCAGTCGGAACACCATTAAATACTTTTTTTTTTTACTGTGACATTGACTGATCATTAGCACAGGCAGTCCAGGGAGGTTGTGGAGTCTCCTTGGAGACAGTCAAAAGCCACCTTGACATAGTCCTAGGGAGTCTTCTTTAAGTGGCCTTGTCTGAGTATAAGGGCTGGACCAGCTGGTCTCCAGAGGTCCCTTCCACCCTCAGCTCTTCTATGTTATTCTGTGATTCCATTATGATATTGTTGCCCTATAAACAAAGTTAGAACTGGTCTTACCATTAGTGTGTTGTGGAAGTTTTTAACCATGACATTAATATCCAATCACCATAAAATAGTTCTGCTGCATATTTCAAATGCAGGGTCCATCATGGTATACGTAAGATCTGAGTGTGTATGTATGTCTGGATGTGAAAAATCATATCCAACTGCTGAAGCTCAGTGACAGAGGCTGGATCTAGATCCATGTACCATGATCAGGGAAAGCTGATCCAGAATCTAGATATCCAAAACCCCTGGCAAGACCTCAGTGTAGTTAAAAAGTCTGTTGAAGACAAGCAACAAGATGTTAAGGCAGAATTCAGGAGACAGGAAAAAAGAGCAAGATGAGTAAGCACAGCTTCCATCAAATGGCTATGTGAGACATCAAACAGCTGATAGGTGGGTGCCCACCACGCAAGCTCACACCTCTTCTGTCTAGAGTTCACTTGAACTTGACTGCTAAGGCAAAACCTTTCTCTGTGGGAACTTTGTTGGAAGAGTTTTGGTGTTTCTTTGAGTTCAAGATCAATTTAATGTATTTCTTTATGAAAGAAGGTACTGTGACATTCAAAAGCAATAAATTCTGTTCTTTATTTATTTCAGTCAGTAATTTCAGAATCTCCAAATAAAAAATTAAACCCACCTTCAAGCTGAGCTTAGCCATGCATTATCCACTTTCCATTGTACCCTCATTCTTCTAATTCATCTCTTATATCTAATTTACTGCATTTACCAAATTTGAAGAATGTCTCAACAAACATCTCTGCAGAAACTCAACTTATATTTCTTGTGCCTGTAGTAATAGAAAATACTCTGCTAGACAAACAGAAAAGTGGATCCATATCTACGTTTTATGATGTGCTTATGAATTATAGGAATGTGTAAAATTTGCCTCCATCATAATGGAAAGGCAAATTTGTCCTCCAGGTTATCCATGTAACCAAGTATTTCATGAAAGTATAAAAAGAAAAGTCACAAGGGAATTGGAAAAGTACTGAAGTTTTTCCTGCTGGCATATTTTTTAAACCACTTTTGAATTTCCTTAGCTTCAAAAGGACAGTCCAATCTGGCCTTTTATTCTGCTGAGTAACCAGACATATTAGCCTTCACAATATGACCTTTTATCTCCAGAGACCTGTTTCTTGCAAGTATAAAGGTGTTAAAAGAAACCTTCAAGGAACTCACAAATTTATTTTGGTTCATATTTCATAGCTCCAATACAGTTCTTAATTGGTAAAATAGATATTTTTTTATTATTTCTTTCCCTGTCTGAGGTTGTAAGATAGCAGCATATGAGGTTTATTGTTTCCTTTGAGAAAAATATTATTTTAGTAGTTTGAAGTCTGTCAGGTTCTGCCCGCAGCCCCCTGAGTTTAGTGTTTAACAGGATTTTTCTAATTTTAGATCCTTCCCAAGTCTGTGACCAGCAGGACCTTTCACTCCTCCCTTCCTTCAATCCAACCCAAAGCTGTATTAACAACTTCAATTTATGCACTTTCAGATGTTTTCTGGGCAATATCTGATTTTCCACCACATGTAGCTTGTGCATTTTCCCTCTGTGTCCTCTCTCAAAAAGTATCCAGGCTCATTAAGGTGCTGTTTATTCTGCAGACAGAGAGATTTCAGTGCCATCCTGCCAGGGTATCTAGACAGTGAGTGGGTTCACAGAAGATTTCAAGTAGAAGAGAAATCCACTGAGAGCCATGAAGGTTTCAGCTACTGCAGGGGACTACACAGACCTTCGGTCTGCTCTAGTATGATTGTGATTAGGATCTCACAAAATTAATGTTCCAGATATTCAAAGTACTTTATGTGGAGTACCATCAAAGGATGCTGAATTGCATTGAATTGAGAGGGCTGGGGGGGAGTTTAGGTTTCACCTTGGAAGATGAAATAAGGAACTGAGCCACAGCAGTATAAAAACAAGTGTTTAATCATGGTGCGTGTGACAAGCAGAATGGTCCTTCACATAGTTTACACAGCTTCCATTGTTTATTTTCCCTTTGGAAAAATATAAGTTTTTGTTTTAGTTTTCTAAGTTTTAGCCCTCAGATAGAGACACCTAGGCAGAGGCACAGATGATGAAGGAACTCTTGGGGTAAGGCTGGGTCTGCCAGCTGCCACCTGTCCCACAGGGTCTGGGACAGTCCATTGAGGGTGTGCAGCTGTCTTTTTCCTCTCCTCCACAGCCAGCCTTGGCCAGCAGAGAAAGAGGGGACAGGAATATAAAAAGCTGCTCCTGTCTTTCTGCTTCTCCCTGGCTACCTCCAAGGCTACCTTTCCTCTGAGGAAAGGGACTGGAGGATGAGGGAATGGAACTCTGCAGGCCAGGGGCTGCTGAGGTGTAGTGCTAAAAGAAGGACATCCATGCCCCGTGCAAGGGGCTTGCAGAAAATGCTGGTAGAAGCCAAGAGGGCTGATTCTGTCACTGTTTGGCCTACCCAGGCAGTTCCATAGGCATGGCTGTGGGTCTAGGTAGGCTCAACCTTCAGCTGCTCTACCCTGTGCCCTGTCTCCGAGGAGAGTCTCACTGGGAAGTGCTGAGCCTTGGCTGGCCACTGGTATGGCCTGGAGTGAAAGCAAGGTGCTGAGTCCAAGAGCAATCTGATGAGACAGCAAAAAATGCAACCCTTAAGGCTGCCCTTAGGGCTTTATCATCAGTGAGGTTTTTTTTTCAGGGTTTTGACAATCCAGTGAACTGGTTTTGATTGCTGATGAAGCATTTCCTTTCTTTCACACGAGGCAGTACTCTTGCCTGTGTCACAGACTGCTGAAAGCACTAGACTGATGACACCAGCGAGTAACATTTGTCGATATTACCTTAGCAGGGATTAATTTAAGCTTCCTCATATCACTAAATCTCCTTCCATCACATCTCAATTTAGTTATAATTGATCTCTTCTGTCTCTAAAGAGCATGCTGTAGAATAATCTATAGTATATCTGTGTTAAAATACACACCTCTTTTGGTCCTAAGCCCTCCTCCCTAGTTCTCAAAATGTCTTTGTTTACTTCACTAGAGCAGACTTTGAAAAACCCACATTTAAGTCCAGCTGTGGGACTGCTCTCTTTACTACAAGGGCCTTAGTCCTAGCATAAAACAAAAGAATTATTTGTTCCATAATCAGTAACAGAGGATACATAACACCCCTTTATCATCTTGCTATATTATTTTCATGACTGCCATGGGTCAGAGTCTCCAAAGTGTATTTCCTTGTGCAACTGCAGTAAAATAGAGGTATTTCTACTTGCATCAAGCTACATTTTACATCTCTCAAGTCCCCTCTTGGCATGTACATATGGCAGAATTTATATAACAACATGACTAAGAGAGCCAGCATTTTATCCTACAGAGTTATCTTCAACACTAGTCCCTAATCAAGCATATTGTGTCAGCAGCACTGCAAATTAAAAAGATACATACTATGTAGGAGGAGACATGAGACCTGGAGCTCCAGCAATAAGCTCCATTTCACATTGCAGTTCTACACAGAACAGCAGCTGTAAATTGTCTGAACCACTGGCATAAAATAGAGCTAGAAAGGTAAAGAATATTTCATAAATGTCTTCAGTATTATCCAGTGCTGGCCCACATGACCACCAACAATAAAAATAATAGTGGTAAATCATACTTCTAGAAGACTTATTATAAAGCTGCTTCCAACCTTCAGTTCTAAGCAAAATATAATCCTGCACATTGTGTTAGTGTTTTGTTTGGTATATGAGCCACTTTCAGGGCGTGCCACTTGGCCAGCATTTTTGCCTTATTGCCAAGAACAGCAACCACGCAAAATAATTTTTTGAAACTTGCATTTCTGTCATTAGAACTTTTATGTGAAAATATCACTACTGCAGTGACAGTGGTTTGGGTTTTTTACAATCTGAATGATATTGCCTGCAACTTCAGGTAATACAAAATTCACACTAAAACCTCTAAGGATGTTTACTTTTTTAAAAGTGAGGTGGGGCAGCAGGACAGACTTCAACATTTAAAGAGGCCCAGGAGTGAATACACTGAACCCAGGGGCTTTAACTTTCGGCTGCGTGAAGAACAAATTAATTGATTTAAAAGATTCAATGGAATTTGCCTTTTTGAACATTATAAAACAAGTTGAATATTTCAACTAGTTCAACTATTTCTAGCACAAATGCAACTATTACTGCTGTTTAACTCTGTTAAAGTAAATACTAAACTCTTGTCCTCTGAAAAAGGCTTCACATTTTCTCCTTATTTGCTGGGATTGACAGTAATCCCAGACAGAATATTACTGTTTAAACATGACTGATTAAAAGCCTGAGAAACTTTGGGGTATTTTAAAATGCTCACTGTACACATTTTTGTTTAATGTCAGTTTTTAAAAACTTGTTTCTGTAGTGCTATTGTGAGTTACCATTTTTAATCTTTTTCTTACTAGTGCTGGCAGTCATGTATAAATAGACATGTTTTGGATTCAGTCAATCTGTGTCATTGCCTTGGAAGGTAAATTTAATGATAGAATGTTTCCGTTAATTTCTTTTATCTCAAAACTTTTATTGTATTTCTTGCTTACTTTTTACTATTATTTTTCTTTCAGGAAGAAATATGATCAAAATTACATTAGGCTTAGTCCTAAAAGATTTTTGAACACCTATAATTTTATTTTAATTTAGCAGAATCTGACAATGCTTGGCACCATTTATCATGCTCATCAAAGAAGAGACAGAGAGGTTTGGCAGAGCAGTTGATTGAGTTTCCTTTTGTTAATGAAAAGAATACTGCTGACAGTCCATTTAGAACATTCCATTTCTTTTTTATATTCCTGGAGTAGCAAGAATAAAGCCAGAGGGAAAGCTGAAATTGGAAGAATTGTTTTAGACTTCACTTCTCTCATTTGTGTTTAGACTTATAAGGTACTGGGTCCTCTTGGTATTTTTTGTTTTTTTATTCTTATATCTGTGACAGAAGATGAAAGGAGGTATGGAAATGCCCCAGAAATTTCCTTTGGACATTTAAAGCAGCTGCACCCAATTTGTTCTGTATAAACCTGTAACCAACATTAAAGAGATACTTTTTAGGTATCTTTTTTCCTACTGAAAAACAAACCCAAGTGTCCAGACTTACCTATCACAAAAGTGTTCAATAAATACATGTTAATACCTCAAAATGTTAATGAAATGTGAATTTTAAAAAATCTAAAAATCTAAAAAAAATAGAATATGCTTAGACTTTAATTATGTGATGCATTCAGTTTTGAGTCATCATGATAATTCTTTTTTTTTTTTTTAAGGGGGATTCTGCAGTTGCTGAAAATGGCAACATTTTTCTTTCCCATTGGAAAACTATTAATATAGCCTGCACATGTAACTTGAGATCAGGTCTTTGCAGCAAAAGTGCGTGCCTAGAAATTGGCTTTTTGTTTCACACGCCCTCCATTCTCCTCACTGCATTTTAGCAAAAATAGGAGAAGCAGCTATATCTTGCTGCTTTATTTGCCAGTGATATATATTCTGACATTTAATCCAAAAAGAAATTAGGAATTAATTTTGATTTGCTTCACTGTTTTGCTTCTAAAACAAAGAGATCTAATTAAAGTGTAATATGCACACTAGAGAATATACTAAATTATGCCAGTCCAATTGAAAAGAAAATTGTATGTATAGATATAACTCTGCCCTATTTCCTCTCAGTCCTCCCACCATATGAACCCTAGAATACATACAGATGATGTTCTGTCCTGTTCTCTCTGATATTGTTTCTCGCAGTCCTAATGCAGTCTTTCCATCTCTGATGGGTACCCAAAACTAATTCACAGCTGAGTGGTAACATTTGCTAAAAAGATAACCTTGAACTCTGCTTACCTGCCAAACAGTATTCAACAAATCTGTTCCATATCCTCTCCTTTAGTTTTTATTGTCTCTGAATCTTTGCATTTGTGTAATGATTTTACAAAATACAGGAAAAGGAGAGGTTTAATTAATAGACACAAAACCTATGTAAATTATTTATGGAGATTAACCAGTTTCAGTTGCCAAAGCCTCACTCTTGTTTTATTTAAACTTTTTAAATAGCAATAATAAGATTTCAATGCAAATGAACCTATTCTAAATTAAGGCTCACTTCTCAAATACTTACTGCAAATAAGAAGCACACACCCTATCCTCTTACGGGGCTGAATAATAATTTGAAAACAAAGGTAGAACAGATAAATCAACTCAGGTCTAATTTATTCATTAAATATCACATATGATTCTTATTTGTTAAAAAGCATAAACAGAGACACGATAAAATTAGCACAATAGCAGAACATTACAAAATCAAAGATAATTGAAATCACTAAATTGATTATTTTCATTTTCTACAGAAGCAGTTAAAAATGTTCCAATTTCTCCCAGGTTTCAGAAAATTAAATAGTGGTTGTTATTTGGGTTGTATTGTTTGGAAGCTTTACCTTTTTTTTTTTTTCCACCCAGTGGGAAATTGTGTCAAAATCAGAGAATACAGATAGAGAATATCTAATGACTCAGCAGGACTCTATTCTCCTTTATTGCTGGGACAGTTACATTTTTTTTTCCTCAAAAAACTTCTTACTTTGTCCTTGAATTAAAAACCTATCATGAAGACTGTGAATCTGGTTTTTTTTTTTGTTTTTTTTTTTTTTAATTTATTTGCAGGTCTGCAATCCCTCCTTTTGGGAGTTATAGTGATACTACTTGTGGACACAAAGAACCATACCAGAAGTCAGGGTGTTTTAGTACTAGAGGAAAACGCAACTTTAAACACCACAGAGTACAGTATTAATGTAAAGAAGCAGGATGTATCAAACAAAATTTCACACAGAGACTGTAAATGAAAAAACTGTGGAAGAAAAATCCATACAATTGTATGATGGACTTGATTGGTTTAAAAGCTCTGAAAAGAAAAGGCTATGTCCTGAAATAGGGAAATCTGCTCATGATAAATGTTCACACTGAGATTGTGATTATGATTATGAGTGGTGCAGGACATGAGGAGACATTCAAAATGCAATGTCTGGGGGAAAAATATACTCTATTAAAATGTTGACACAAACTGTATACTTTAAATTTTATCTTTTAAGAACAGTTTATCCTTACTGTTCTTAAAATAATTCCTTAGGTTTATTGCATGGGAAAAAAAATGAAATATTTTTTATTTATACAAAATTTAGTTTCACCTGAATGTGAACTTAAAGGAAAGATACCAACTTTATGAAGGCTCTGGCTTCCCAGGACTTATTTAAAATTTATGCCAATGTGAATTTCTCTGAAGTAAATATTTTAAGTAGAAAATGTATCTCTACATGAGCACCAGAATTATTCTCTTCATCTCTGTCTCAGCAAAGCAAAACTCTAGCACTTATCAGCAGAACTAGCTTCTGGTTTTCCTGACATGTTTCATCTTTCAGAAATAAAAAAATATTGCTTTTCTTTATACAGGAGGCTTTCTTTTTTCTTTTTATTTCTCTTAGTGTCTTGATTTTTTTTTTTTGTAGAAGTTTACACATGCACATGCACACACGTATTGTTACAGACAATTATTGCTTGAAGAAAAGTGTCACATATAGACAGGATAGGCAACAATTAAACGGATTAGTCTCTTACACCTAATTTTTCTTACAAAAATTTTGACTGCAGATGGTTAGGTTATCTTTTTTCTCCCTTATCCTTCTTTAATTTCTTTCTTCTAACAATATCAAAATTTCAATCAGCTGTGTTGAAAGCATGGAGTTTTTCCAGCATTTCTCTGCCATTTATGTTAAGGCAAAGGTGAATTCATAAATATTTCTTTTCCTTTCTTTTTTTTGATTTTTGATTTTCATTATCTAGTTTCACTTTGTTTTGCTTGTATAGTACTGGAGGATTTTGTACTGCTGCATTTTAAGTTTTTAGTACTATTTTCAATAATTCCTCTGATTGCTCCCTTAAAATTTATTTTCAATCCTTGTCATCTACAGCAAACAATTTTTCAGAGGTTACTGTTACTTACAAGTAATTGTAAGATTCCAAGTACTGTGAATCTCTTGTAGTATATAAATTTTTAAATGTAACAAATTTTAAAGTTAAACATTGAAATGATGCAATTGAAAAACTTTTAAGGCTATTTTTTAAAACAATTAAGTGTCTTGGAAATATTAAAATCTGTACTCAGACTTTAAATTTGAAGTAGTACCTTAAAATTTAACTTGGCACAAGTTTGGTGATATTTTAACACACAGTGACTCCATTATGATCTTCACAAAACTTCAACTGAAGTTTTTCTTTACAAGTATCTACTCAAGATGTATGCCCAAGCACAACTGTATATTACCTTGGATTCACCTTACATGAAAAATTTGAAACCTAAGGAAAGAAATTTTTACAAAGAAAGGATCTTTGTATCACATATGCCCTGAGAAAGGAGTGGAATCTAGAACTAAATGTACTTCAGTTTCACAGAAACTTTTACATATAGTTATAACAACAAATCTGTTGAAATTATTGGACACCAATTTGTGAAGAAATCAACCATCTCTAGTAGAAGTGACTATTATTAAAATTGGAGCTAACTTTACAGAAAGCTATTATTAATTGCTATCCAAATTGAATTTGATATGGCAGAGTCTGAAATATTAGCTGAAGGAACTACAGAGCATGTCCGTCTATTAATTCATTAGGAGTGCAATTGCCTAAACACTGGCAGAACGCTGGCAGAAAAATTGTGGTTAACAGCATACAGCTCACTGGAGCTACTCAGCACCAGCTTTACAGCATCTCCTTTACATTAAAACAAAGCAACACTTCATGACGCATGTCATCAGATCCTCCAAATTCCTCATAAAATATTTTTAGGGATATAAGTGTAAAAAAATTGTTTTGTTTCTTTTTACTACAATCAACACGGCTACAACACAAAAATCAGAGAGAGTGCTATTAATCTACCTGGAGGCTAATCTCTACAGTATCAGTGAACAAGTTGCCAAAGACCTTTATAACCAGTAAAGAGACATAGGTGTACATAGGACACACCCTCCCATCCTAATTAGGTCAAACGCCTGATGTAAACCGTAACATGTACATTTGTTTCTCCTCAACAAGAAAATCTAAGGTCATTACATCAGGGATGGATAAGAAGAAACACTTAATATTAAATGGCATAATTGTATTTTACAGCTTATATACATTTGTTTGCATAATTTTGTCTTGTTTGACAGACATTTGCACCCCTCTTTTACAATTACAGTCTAATCAGGCAAAACTGTGTAGAAATCAAGGGCCCATGGGCTTCTTTATTTTGAATGTTTTTGAATGTTTCTCTAGTTACAGAAAGCAGAATATATTTAGTGACTTATACTGCAATAGCCAGATTTTTGAATATACAGAAGATATATGTGAATATTTTTGATATAAGCAAGAATTATATAATGCTAGTGGGAAATATTAACAACTGTCTAAATGCCCACCCCTTTGTAGTGCATTTCACTTACAAAAATATATAGGTCTTCAAAAAAGCAATTATGTATGGAAAACACACAGAGGAATTTTTGCCTATTGATTAGGTGTTTCTATATCCATGGCATTTATAGTGGGTTGATCTCTCCTCAGCTGGACAGGGGAGAGAAAATCCAGTGAAAGGCTTGTGGGTTGAGATAAGGACAGGGAGAGACCACACACCAATCATCATAATGGACAAAATAGACTTGACTTGCAAAATTAGTTTAATTCAAATCAATTAGATCAATTCAAAACTGGAGTAGGTTAATGATAATAAATCATTTTCCCCCCACCTTTCCCTTTTTCCTTCTCTCAAATTCATTTCTGAATTCTCTACCTCCTCACCTTCAGAGTCTCAGGGGGATGGGTAATGGGGCTGAGGTCAGTTCATCGTACATTGTCTCTGCCGCTCCTTCATCCTCAGCGGGAGGACTCCTCATGCTCATTCCCTGTTCCTGTGTGGGATCCCTTTCATGAGAAACAGTCCTCCATGAACCTCTCCAACACAAGTAATTCCTACAGGCTGTAGTTCACAAACTGCTCTATTGGGTTCACAAACCTTTCCATAGGGCACAGTCCTCCAGGAACAGCCTGCTCCAGGAACAGCCTCTCTCACAGAGTCACAGGTTCTGCCAGAATCCTGCTTCAGGGTGGACTTCCTATGGGGTCACAGCGTACTTTTGGCACCCATGTGCTCCAGTGTGGGGTCCTCCACAGGCTGTAGGTGGATATCTGCTCTAGCCCAGACTTCTATGGGCTTCAGGGGCAGAGCCTGTTTCAATATGGTCTTCATCACAGGTTTCAGGGGAATTGCTGCTCTGGTACCTGGATCACATCCTCTCTGTCTGTCTTCAATGACCTGGGTGTCTGCAGAGCTGTTTCTCTCGTGCATTCTCTGGCAGCTGTTTTTCTGCAGTTTCCCACTCTTAACTTCATTGTCTCAGGTGTTACCACCATTACTGATAGGCTTGGTCTTGGCCAAGGGGGTTCATCTTGGAGTCAGCTGGCATTGACACTCTCAGATGTAGGGGAAGATTTCAGCAACTTCTCACAGAAAAGACCCTGGTGGACCCTGCTAACAAAAGCTTGCCATATAAACCCAACACAACATTTCACCATAACATAAGGAAGGAAGGTTTCTGTACTAATGATCTTGCAATCCATATGCATTTATAGATTAAATGTTATTTTCTCTCGGTGCTGGTTTTGGATAGGATAGAGTTAATTTTATCTGTAGTAGTTAGCATAGGGCTCTGCTTTGGATTTGTTCTGACAACAGTGTTGGTAGAGATAGAGATGTTTTAGCTATTGCTGAGCAGTGCTTACACAGAGCCAAGGCCTTCACTGCCTCTCACCCCACCATCAAGAAGGCTGGGGGTGAACAAAGCGTTGGGAGGGGACACAGCCAGGACAGCTGATCCCAGCTGACCAAAGGGTTATTCCAGACCATATCACATCAAGCTCAGCATGAAAAGCTGAGGGAAGGAGAGTGGGATATTTGGTGTGATTGTCTTTCCACACCATCATTACATGTTACAGACCTTTGATTTCCTGAAAATGGCTGAATACCTGCCTGCACATGGGAAATGGTGAATGAAATCCTTGTTTTGTTTGTGCATGCAGCTTTGTTTTACCTATTAAACTGTCTTTATCTGAACCTATGAGTTTTCTTGCTTTTCTGATACTCTTCTGCAAGTAGAGGAGTGAATGAGTGATGTTTAGTTGCCAACTGGAGTTAAACCACAACAACCTGCAAGACAAAAATAATAAAAATATTTAATGTGCTGTGTAAGAGATTACATGCCTCATGTATTTTGGAAGGCAAAGTTGTGGCTAAAATGGACTGTTCCTTGGCTGAATAAAGTAAGATACTGGCATAGCAGTACTGCAAACTGAAATACTGGAGCTTTAGTATGACTTTTTTCCAAATCGTTTTAGCCCTTTCTCTGAATATAACTTAGAAATTACAGTCTAAATCCAACAAAAGATACTACATACGAATTATCAAGTGGAAAGTTATGAAACAGTATAGTATTGCACATTTATATTAGGAACAGAAATTTCATGTTTCTGGTTCTATTGATGGAACTATGCCAAATTCATGAAAATGTTATAATTTCCAAGGTGGCAGAAGAAGCATAACAGTTGAATGAATCTGAAATTACTCTTACAGAAAAAGATCTGTAGAATTAAATAGGGAATAATCACCTTTCTCCAGGAGCTTTAATCTTCTCTATAGCATGGATGTAATTCTCTATTAAATTCTATAGACTGGATTAAACCTTGAACAGAAAGAATCTAATTTCTTAAATTTCTTAACTTTGTAGAGGAATTTTTTATAACTATTTAATTCTGAAGGACCTACAGAAATGGATTTTCCACTTCACTAGGTCTTCTGTAAACTGCATTTCCTGACTTTAAAAGATAGCAAAGATCATCTTTTGTGAAAAGGAGCATTTATGCTTACACAGACCAAGCTAGTCTCTCCTCCTAGTGTCAAAGGGTGAAAGGAGTAGATGACAGTATGCTGAGATCTTCTGCAGAGGGAGGAGAGGGTACTACTCACACAGTGGAACCAAAGCCCTTTATGCGTAATCTCCACAAGCGAAGGCATGTAGCTCACAAAGAGGACTAAAACTTCTGCTGTTCTTAGCACCATGGTTTCCACCAATAATATACACATCTAGCTGTGCTTGAGTCTAGTGGGTATTTCTGGTGAAAGACTTCAGTCTGCAGCTATCTTTTGACACACAAGTTAAACCTACACTAGTTGGTGAGCATTTTGTCATCTGGATGGTTCTCCAGACTCTGACTGTACTGATGAGAAGAGGATAAATACCTCCATGTCTGAGATTATAAAGGCAGCTAGGCAACTAGGAAGACTGATACGATGTAAGACCTATGGTTGACATGTGTCCTTCCAAATGGCCAGGAAAAAAATCATAGAGAAGCTTAAATGACACTGGTCCTTATTGATGTTATTGAATGAAGCCATAGATTTCCATAGAGTATAGTTCAGCTAGCTTACATGTTCATATCTCTGGTGATAGACAGCTAACTCTGGTCTTCTCAACATGTAAGATTAAATTCCGCTACTTTTTCTCATTAGGGAGAGTTCAGCTGCCTAAACTTAACTGTTGAGTACCTTTCAAAATTTTCTAGGATGTCTGGTAGATAACTGAGGAGATTTGGATCAAAAGAAACAAAAGATCTACACTCTTCTGGTCCAGCATCTAGAAACCCAAGGGTATACCCCGCAGTCTGTGTTTAGCTCACTGCCAATGTTAGGCAGATGTGTTGAAACTGTATAATAAAGATTATGCAATAGAGTCTAAGTATATTTCGAGTTCTGTTTTATTTCTAGGTGTGTGGAAGAATTTTACAGTATATAGCAAGAGAATATGTAAAAGAGTTCTTTAGTAAAGTCTCCTGGAGCAACCATCACTTGCCTGAGAATAAATTCAGAGATTCAAGTGGCCCTCCTGTGTTCCCAGCTAAAGAAATTATTTATTATTCATTTGAAAGCCTGTGCTTTTTAATGTGAAAAATATTGATCAACCTCTGCTATCAGTTCTTTGGCTAGTATTTATACATGGGTAGGTTAACCATTTTCTGCTTCCTAAAAGTCTTAATCAGCCAGGTTCATATAGCTTTCCCAATATTTTTCTTAACTGATCACTTTTGAAATGTCAATTCTTCATACCAAAAATTCCATATTAAGAAATATACTAAGAAATTAATCCTATCTCAAATTTCTATGTGTGTATGTTTGTAAACGATTTGAGGCCTCACGCCAGTCCTGCAAAACAGCTTCAGAAAGCCCAGAGGAACCATTATAGTAGTGGAGTGAAGTGTCAGTCCAAAAGTGCTCTGGCCATGTTGCTTCAAAAAGTCTGAGAAGATGGACAAAGCACGCAGGAAAATTTCTGGATAACATATTAAGCCAGCTGGTTTGAGGCTTGGTGATGAATTTTATTTTGGCAACAAGCATTATATAGACTTTATTAAAAATAATGACAGCAAGCAGATGGTCACTCTTCATGGAATTATACTGAAGACATTTGTGAATTTTTTTTCTTTGAATGAATTGCAATTAACTAACATGTTTAAAAATCATGTAATGTCTTAAAAAGTGAAGAAATTTTAATTATGTTCTTGTCAGTTTGTTTAGTAAAAATTTTTCACCTAAAGAAATGAAGAAACTGAAGCACAAATATGTTTCCAAATATTTTGGACACCATGTATGGCTAACAGTGGTTTAAACTGTGTGTGGAAAAACAGTGTAATAAAACATATTAATAGTGTTTGAAAGATTATTTTTTTTCAGGAATAAAGCCACATTGTTCAGTAAGGAAATATGCAGACATATGTAAAAGCTTTAATCTCATGAAAAGCTTTATCTGAACAGAATACATTAGTCTTATGTTGTTTTTAGGGTAAATAACCTCTATAAATACAAATATTTTTAATCATGATGAAGGGCAAGCTGGTAACAAAGGGTTATTGAGAAAGACCAGTGAAAAATCCCATTTTATGCATCCTTCTTGAGCATCCCATGAGCAGGTCTCTTCACTTATTTTCCTACAGTGTGCCATTAATGCCTGATCATGAATTTCTCTGTCAGGTTGAATCTTATTGACTTCAGTTTTGTCTGATTGAAGAGTGTAATATGTGGTTTTTACTTGCATGAACAGTAAATAAGTTTTAGAAGAGACTTTCCTCTCTAAATTATTTGTGATGTTGTACCATCAGCCATTTCTTGAAACCCCGCTGAAATTGTGTGGAAGCACACCAGATGTGCTCTTCCTTCCCTTCAGAACTGTGTCCCAAACAAAGAATGGCTGTGTGGGGCAGCATCTGGGGTTAGTCCATTAGGTCGAGGGGCAAAGAACTATGCTGCAGAGCTACAGATTCCCCCTCTCCTGACGGCTCCTCTGAGTGGTCTGTGCATTTCTCTGTAGTGGAAAATAGAACTTACTTTTAATTTGATTCTGCGAAAAAATGGAGATTGTGGATTTGAAATTCACATCATGCAGTGCTGTTTTTGCATTTTTTATGTTATTAAACTACCAGAATATTAGCACTGCAAAGTCAAGCACTTAAATTATCGAATGCATTATTTAAGGTCCCTAAGCAATCTTAAATCTGCCTCTCTTCTGTATACCCTTTTCATGTGAGCCCACACTATATTTTACAGGTTTTTCCCCTGCTTCATTTGTTACAAAGCTAGATATTGTTGGGGCTACCTAAAAGAGTCACAGAACTGTAGAATGGCTTGAATTGGAAGGGATCTTAAAGATCATCTAGTTCCAAAATCCCTGCCACAGGCAGGTGTGCCATTCACTAGGCCAGGTTGCTCAGGGCAAAACTGACCTAACCTTGAAAAATTCCAGGGATGGAGCATCCACTTCTCTGGGCAGTTTCTCAGATTAGCAAAATTTATGGGGTTTTGCCTATAAGAATCTCTACTTTGTTTATGTGTTTGTAGTGAATTTGTCAGGGAACTGAGGAGATAAGCAAGTTTTTTCTTGTGGCTAATGCAGTAAAATGTCACCCTGGACATATGTCTGCCACAAATACCCTGATCTGAAAAATGATGCAATAAATTTTTATCATTCACTGCCTATTCCATTAGAAATGTGAAATACTTCTAATTTGCTTTGAATAATCTTCCTTTATTGACAATGGAAATTAATAGATATTACTAGATTGCCATCACCTTGACCTCTGTGTTCTCCATCTTGAAAATTACTGGAGAAATAGTAATAGCTACAGATTCCAAGTGAAATTGAAAGAAGCTGCCGTTTGATCAAAGAAAACCTGCTTCCAGATGTTTCATATGTAGCACAAGTGTTAACATTGAATTGTGTTTTGCCGTGTGAATGTATCAGCTTAGTTCTGGAAACTGGCAGGCAAAAAGAGAAGTTTTTCCAATTTCAAGCCTCCATACACTTCATTAACATGAGCACTCATTGGCTTGGACTGGCGTCAGCTCAAGAGTCTCTGCACAAGGTGATATTCCCAGTAGTGCAGTGTAGGATATGTGCTGGCAAGTCGAAAATCTCATTTGCACTTTGTGGTGAAGCTGAACAATAGCAAAATTTTTTATTTTGGAGAATGTTATTTCAAATTTCTGAAACACAAGAACAATGTCCAAAAGAAGATTAAAGGGACTCATGCATGATAAATTTTTTGGGGATACATACATAAGAAATCAAATAAAAATGGCATTCAGTAGTTATGAGTTTAGAGCTAAATCCCATGTCCAGAAGAAGTCACATTGTGGATCTTTGTAAGTATTTATTCAGGAAATTCCCTATGTCCTTCTGCTTAATTAAAGGATGTAGGAGTTTAATAACAATAAAACAAAAATCTGTATGTACAAGGACATAAATAACTAATGTTACTTAATCTATGTTTATCAGAGGTTTAGCATATAGTGACATGATTTTGATAGCTTGAATATCTGGGGTAAGGAAAAAAGGGAGAAAGTTCCTAAGTTGTTATGTATAGCTTGGCTTTAATGGTTGCAACTATTTTTATCAGCTGAGGATTTATTTGCTCTTATTACTCTATTATCATATGCCACAAATCCTACAGACCAAGCGATATGATGATACACATTGCTTATGCTGTGTATTTGAGAGAATATAAAAATAAGGAAGAAAGTTTTAGAAATATTTTACCTCATTTCTTTTTATTTTTCACGCCCTTCTACTTTGAGCCAGGTTGGCTTCTTTACCATGCCCTCCAGATCACAGGATACGCAAGGAGAGGAAAATGGTAGCTAATAAATTTTTGAAACCTCTAAAAATTACCTTCTGTAAAATAGCTTTTCTATATATTATAATGTCACTATTTTATGGCCTGATGTTGCCTGACCTTCCATTATGAGAAGCTGAGGCCCTTCTTCAATGGTGTGAAGCTCACATTTATAGCCTTGTGTGGTTGTAAGATACTGGCCCCTAAACATGTTATTTATGGCTAAGAGAGAATTTCCTGTTCTGGGGCTCAGTATTATTTGAATGCATAGAAAGGAAAATAGGGGAATCATGATTTTGGTATTTGTGTCTGACAATATATACTTCAGAAATAGATTTAAAACTAAATATAAAAATCTGACACTAAAAGCCCCAACGTATTATTGACTACCAGGATTTTATTCCATCATGTGGATACTTTATCATGGCTCTGTGTGGCAATACAGCACTTGCTGTAGTAGAAGTCACTTTCAAATAATCTTAAAGAATTTATCCCAACATCTATAATGATTTAATAAAGATTGTAATGAAATAGAGTGAAAGAAGTAGCAGACCTTAACTAGGTAATTTTGCAAAGTGATGTGTATTTAAGGCTGCTAAATTAGGTTTACTTTAGGAAAAAAAAATCACTAGTTTTCCAAAATCCACAAAGCTATAGTATTAGTGTCATCAGAAAAGTGTCCAGTTCTCTGTGTTTTTATTGTAAGCTGAAAATTATTTATTTTTGCTATTTGAAAGATGTACTTATTCAAAATGTTTCAGTGACAGTACTGGAAATCTTTAATTTTGAATGGCTGTGGGTTTTTTTTAAAGAATTTGCCATGCTTGGTTATTAACCCTCAGTGTTAACAAACTCAGAAGAGTAAACGTCTGCTACTGTTTCCAGTTTAGTCCTTTACCAGTCTCCAAATTTACACTGTTAGAATAGGAATTTAATCTTTCAGTGCAAAAGTTATGCACGTATTTTATTTGGTTAAAAAAAAAAAAAAAAAAAAAAGGAATCCCCTAGCTTTATTGGAATTCTGCTTGCAGTTTGAAATCCTGATTTTTATGTTCACAGTTCAGAGAAGATGACGAACAAATATAATGTGGGGAGGATTGAAAAGGCAGTTAGAGACTAATAATTTCTTTTGTTTGGTACTTTATTTGCAACCATAAAATTTGTACTGTGCTCTTGAGCCATACTATGATGCAAGTTGATGTTTACCACATCTGTATGGGAAAGAGGTGATGCCGTGTTTGAACATTGGATTCTTAGAGCACAGGTTTCCAAACTCAGTGACATTAGATTGAATGTTTTCAAGTACTTACTCTAGCTTGAAAATCTTTTTCTACTTAGTAAAATCTTGTGTCTTGAAGTGCTGCTGGAGCTGCATGGGAGTTTTATCTAGAGTGTAAATCATGAAAGATCTCAATATTGAGTCTCAGAGGTTTTAGGTATATTAACATCCCAATAGAATGCTAAAGATGTTTTCCTATCAAGAACTTGGTGTAACTTGACCTTATAATAGGAAAATGGGGTTTTTCTATTCAGGATTTCTAAATGCAGTATCAGGGTAGATGTGGGAAGAAAAAACCCCGTCATAATGCTTTAAACATCTCTTACAGTAATTGCATTTGCAGTGCTAGAAAATAAGTTTTATTTAAGTATTTCTTTTAGGAAATCCAAATTAAGTACTCCTATTTCTCCTCGTCATATCTCTCACATTGTGTTAGGCTGTTCCTTTAGAAATATTGCAGAGGAATGAACATTTTGTGAAGGAATTCCTGAGCGCTTCAGTGCAGTTAATTTAAGGGAAGATTAATAGAAATTTCAGCTGAACACAAAGACAGCCCAAAAACTTTGAGACAATTGCTTAAAAATTGCTTTTTCTTGATTGCAGAAGACTGCATTGCTATTTTTTGGAAAAAAAAAATCCAGTATGTTTCTTCAGTATGATAAATCCTCCTCTACAGCCTAAGTACTTTAATATTGCCTAGATATCTTCCAGCTGAAATCTTGGGTAGTTATTCAGATTCAGATTTTGACAAAAGTAAAACAGGAATCTTAGCAAACAATAATGGATTAGATGGATAAATCCTAAACACAGGAGGTGAGGAAACTGCAAAGCAGTAGCTGTTTTAAGGTTACAGACTACCTAAGGAACAATCTTCATGTACAAAAAAGAAGAAATAAATGACTGATACACCAGAAGGCTAAAGCTATCTCAAACACTAAAATAGAAATTATGAGCAATTTTATTGCTAGAAATTTGAAAGCTTGCTTTAAGTATACTTCTACCTCAAAAACACTCCAAAGTTTTGAGAAGCAAAAGGCTTTTAGGTACTGCTTTCATTTGTTTCTTTTACTTTTCTCCCTCTTCTGTCACAAGGGCAAGAACAGCTGACTCTCAGGGTCATGGCAAATTGATTTTGTGTTGTACACTTAAAAGGAGATTTTGAAAGTTTTGCTTTACTATAACTTGTTCTCAAACATTTCCATTTTTATTATTGATTCTAATTTTTTTTCTTTGCTGTGAAATGCTGTAGGAACAAAAGACATTATTTTCATGGAGCAAAAGTATAATCCTGTATGGAATACCTGTGAGCATTTTGGTGTTGTACATCAAATTCAAAACAAACTAGACTAAAAACTCCAATGCATTAGAAAAGAACTACAATGACTATTGTGTGTGGGTTTTTTAAACTGTAACAGATTTTGTGCTTTAAAGGGCATGACCCTCAATATAGGAGGTGGAGGCTAGAGGACAGAGAGCTAATCGTGGGATTAATGTAGATTTTATTTATAATCCCTCCTGTGTTTGTATGCTTTTATCCACTGTTAGTGTGGAAACAACACAAATCTCCTTTTAATTCTTGTTATTAATGAAGATTTGTCCAAAAGCTTTATTGTGTCTTCAGTGAAAGCCTCATGCTTGGGAAATGCATAAGCTTACCATTGAAGCTGGAGGACTTAGAGGTATTATTCCCCAGGGACTTGCAGTAGCATCTCAGGTTCAAGAGAGGCATTGTGGGAGCACATTTGCTGGTTCATCACATCATGTCACATTCCCTTCTGACACAGAAGGACCATGGCTGTGAACGTGGATGTGGAGGGCAGTGCTTGCCACCAGCTCCATCATGCCATTCCCTGGATGGATCCTGACCATTGTTACAGAGTTATGCTGAGCAGCACCAGCTTGCTCTGAAGAGTGTAGAAATCCTGAGTAGGCATATGTAGGCTCAGGTTTGTTTACACAAGGCAGCGAGCATTAGTCCCACTATCTTTTGGCTCATTTGAGGATTTTGTCCATGGTTAACATAATGCCTGAACTCAGAAGAGAGGAATGTTGTGAATGACTGTTGTGAACAGCATGAGGAAAGGGATGAAGAGTGCAATAATTTCACAAAAGCTAACAATTCCTATTTTGTACCTTCTTGGCCAGAGCTGCTTTGCTGAAGTATCCTTTATCAAATTTTAAAAAACACTGTCCCAAGCTTAGTTGATGTTGCGCAAAATCCCTTGCCATACTTTATGGTTGGAAGAATTCAGTTCAAGGACTCACAAGTTTTGGTTCAAGATTTGGTTCAAGATTCACACCATCTTTACGTTTGGCATTCCTTAGAAGGTACTTTTGAGTATTTTTTCATTATCCATACTTTTGTAACAAGCCTTTTTCCTTTGTTGAGTATACAGTTGCTGAATACTCAACTTAGTGAAACTGTTTTGTCAAGGTAAAGGCTTGCTATGAGCTGTCCAAATTTTAGTGATCTATAAGAGACATAGCTAATATAAACTGAATGGCTTTTGGTTTTTGTTCTTTATTGACCACCTCAGTACAGGATGTTTTTTGTCAGAAATGTCTGTCTCTGAGTCCAAACCAATCCATTTTGAAGGCTAAGTTATAATCAAATCTTTTATTATCTTTGTGTCTGTTGATGTTCTATCAGATAATGTGCTGTTGGGAGCTTGTGCCTGACCAAAGTACAACGTTAATAAATAGACTATCTGTGCTTCCTGTGGTTTGAGCCAGCATTGTGGAGTGTGCAGGCTGAGCTACAAAAGGAATGTGGTAAAGAAAAAAACACCCAAATACTCACAAGATTATAACAAGAATGACTCAAATTATGAGGGAGAGAAATCTTATGAAGGTTTTCTTGATGAAATTACTTTCTTCACTGCATGAAAATTAGAGAATCCCTAGATCCAAGCCCCTTTAATACCCCAAAAAAGACTCTTGTCACCACAGGAAGTCAATTATCTCCATGGTAACCAAAACAAACAGTGAATATTGCTTTAGCAGCCACAAAGAATAAAAATTGCATCTAAAATTAATTTATGTCTTGGGATCAGACACTTGAGATGTGAGAACTGGTCCATAAAGTACCCCAGAGGAGGCAGTAAAAGGAAAAGAAAGTCACCCCCTTTGAAGAGCACAGGGAGCTGTGCTTGGAGTGCATAAATTTGCTTTCCTGCTCTTTAAAAGAGTACTGTCAATATGTATATATTTGCATGCATACTCCCTCAACTTCCCTCTATATTTCCCCTTATTTTTGGCAAAGGTTTGGCAATAGTTGCCTGAAAAGACAATTACCTCATAATCTCCCTTGCTGTGCAGAAGAATCTCTTCTATATTGCATTAATTAATTTGGGATGAATTAATTTATTCTCATTTCCTTCCTTGTCTAAAAAATGCATAGAATTTGTTTAATAAATATTTCAGTGGAATAAAGAAAAAGAGAATTAAAACTTGTAACTATATAAAATTTCCTTTACTTTTATAAAGTGTGGAGGCAAGCTCAATATAATAACTAGTAAGGTGAATCAAAATAGGGAAAAGGCCACAGAAATAATGTGATTTCTGTGTAACAGTGCAGCTAATCAAGATATTTGTGCACTTGCAGCCAGCACCAATACTGTATTTCTCTTCAGAATCCTCCTTTTCTACTGCTGCAGGACAAAGTGTTTCGGCTTTGAAAACAATTGTATCGATATATCTGAGATAACATCCGTATAGAGAGGCTTTGGTTTGTGCTACAGAGCCTAGGGAATGACATCCTTATCAGAAGTGCCTTCAGTCACTGACATTTAGGAAGACCTAGCTAAGGTCATTCATCACATACACCCTGTTTCTGTCATTAGTCACTAAGCAGCTCTGTTAGCCACAGCCAGAGAGAGTCCAAGCGAGCCTCTGCTGCTAGGGCATGTCTCATGTTCCTACAGTAAGCATAAATAATGCCCAGAGTCTCAAAATGCTTCAAATCTGGCATCTCCTACTACAACACCACAATAAGTGAGTTTTCAGAAAGCTTTTTCTCAGGTTGACCTGCTCTGTACTGAATGCCTTGAAAGTCTGGCCCTTTGCATGAATTTTTGCGTAATTTTTCTTACTTGTGTATTATGAAAAGTGTAATTTAGTTCTGTCTTAAAAGTGTGTTTTCTCCAACACCCTACCCCTCCTCTCCCCTCCCCCTGCC